>NC_052393.1:2102386-2402727 GCF_009389715.1 Phoenix dactylifera | reverse complement strand
TATATGTATATATTTTGTTTGTTACTCTATAGTTCTATGCTTCTTTTACTGGCTCTATGTATTTTGTCCTATGCAGTGTTCTGGAAGATTTTGCACTGCTGTATTCTAGTATTTATCAAACTTGGGCTGGACACTGACCCATAATGGTGTGCCAGGTTAAGGGGTTTGTGGTTTGACTGTGGGTGAACTGCTGTTTGTAAATATCTTTTTTGATTAATGAATTATAGATGGACCACCGTGTTCGGTTAATTCTTTCTTTCATTTATTCTCTTTAAAATTAATATCTAGCTAAGACGTCATTTAGGAAAAGGGAATTAAGAGGTGTGCATATATTGAAATTGAGTGTATTAATAGAACGGAGCCTTATGGCCTTCTGGGTTTTGAAAACTATGGATGACAACACTAAAAAGTTAGAGAGAACCAGTTTCTTATGCCAAGAAGTTGGAGAGTTTGTGACCGGATGCTTAAATTGTATCAGCGGCAAACCTGAAAAAGTTGAATACAGCTTGGGTTGTTCTGTTGGGATAGTGCAGAATATCTTTTATGAAGCAATAAGCAAACTATTTTTTAATGGATATACTTTTATGACTGGTTTCCTGAGAATATTGAAAAGTATCAGTGACACCCACCATTCAGCTTGAATCCTCCTTTGGTTTCTCTTATGAATATCTAGAGATCTAACTGCCTCACACCAACATGCACTCAAGAATATTTTAATTAAATAATCAGCTCAAATGCTTTTGCTCTTGTTTGTTGGTCATGGAGTTTAGGTCACTTTGAATCATAAACCTCCTACCACTGTGTGAAGCCCAATGAGGTGGGTGCTCTTCCCTTTTCAGATTTGTTATTTGACCGTCTGGCCCTTTTTTTCTTTCTTTTTTTTTTTACTCTGTTTTGGTCCTGTTATATTTCTGTAACAGCTAATATCTGTTGTTAGCGGCAACAAAAGTTTAGCACCCCATATTTCATTCCAGGCAATCGTATAAGGTCCTTAAAAGTTTTATTTACTCTTCTCTAAGTTAGTGATCTTACTTTTCATTTCAACGACAGGAGTATCAATCTCACCGAAGCATTGCAGCTCCAGATGGAGGTCCAGAAACAGCTTCATGAACAACTTGAGGTATACTTTCTGCTTGCATTTTGACATTAAATTATTTCTCTTTTTGATGCATATAAGAAATTAATTTTTGAATGTCAGACTCCAAAAGCTAATATTCATTGAAATGAAGAAAACATTTCAAAACTAAAGGTCTATTATTAGCTTGACCTATCCAATCCTAGTGCCGAGCACTTGTGATGCACGTGTTGGATGATTGTGGTTGCATGAGAGAAAGCATAGTTGGTTGCAATCTCCCTTAAGTAAGAGATTAAATGATTGGAGTGCACTTTTATTAAATGATGGAGTAATATAGAAGCCTAGATGAACATCTTACATTGCTTGTGCACGAATAGAGGTTAATAGCTATAGGTGAAGGCTCAACTAATTTGTGTTATACTAGTATTGTATTTTTTTTCACATATTATCTTTTCGCTGAAGCATTGAAATGTGTTGGCATTTTCAGATTCTTTTACATATTAGCATGTCCATAAAGTTTGTGTGTCTTTCCCCAATTATAACCTCATTTTGATTATATCAGATATGTGCTTGGAGTACTGGAGTATTTTTACGTAGAACTTATGTATACGAATTGTAGGAAGACTTGGTTAAGACAGAGCAATAAAATTTCCATATTCTGCATGTTTCAATTTACAAGTTTCAACCCTTTCTTTTTTACTAAGACCATAGTTTATTATTTGTTCTTGGTATTTGGCAATATTTTCTTAAGATCTGTTCTTGGTGTTTGGCATTTTTTCATTAAGATCTGTCTATATATCTGCACTGAATAGGCATATATGCTTTTTTTTTCTTTTAGCTCGACCTACTGATGCAGTTTTCGGTGGGCCTAGGAAGTTAATTTGGGTCCAGTGGGTGAGCCCAGGTCCACTTTTATAAGCCTGATCAGAAATTGGGCTGGGCCTGAGTTTAGTCAAATTTGGTAGGACTGTCCTAAGTCGGGCCATATGTATTTAAAACATTAATATGCAGGTATTAAAGTTTTGATCAATCCCAATACCAAGCCCTAACTTGGTTGGCCTTCCCCTAGTACAGCGGAACCCCCTTTCCTACTAACCCCCTCTCGGCATCTAACTGGACTCAAGTATGCTATTCCCATCTGTCCTCTTTTTCTCTCTTAAAATGCTGCCACTATATGCTGGACCAAAACCATCCCTGAGAAGCATGCCTGCCTCCTCCCATCTCCCGTACTTTCTCGTGCATGTCTCTGTTGCTAGACCAGTGCTGTCCCTGTGCCCGCCACCTCCTCGTCATTCTTCATCATCACCTCATTCACCACATGTTCTCCAGCATTGCCGCACCCCACACTCCCAAGACCCCCCCATATCCCTTTCAAAATATGTCTAGTCAGGGATTGTTAAATGATCTTAGGCCATGGATGATGAGCGATCAGGTCATGTGGGGCTAGTCAGGGGTTTCCAGTATTTTGATTAATTTAGTCTTGGGTTGTAATGGTTAGTCCTGATAGCCGGTGCCCAGGTCTAGCATTGAATTATCTAAGAAATTACTCATCTGAATGCTGGACATGTTGTTGGTTGTCATCTCCTTCATGTTGGCAATACTTTAACTATAAAGAATAAGTTGTCAATTGAATTTTACTGAAACATCTTTGAATAATTTTCAATTTGTTGGTGCATGGTTTCTCAAGAGCTTTGACTTTCTCAAACTGTAGCATCCTCAGGCAAGTTTTTAGATTATGTATGACCAAATTTTGCAGTATCACATGCATTGTTTGTGCTGTTTAACTAAGATGTATTATTTTTTCCGTATAGTTGCACAGGTTACTGGTGTGTCATGGGTGGATCAGCATGAACTTGAGATATAAGTCGATTATATATTTAGTGTGTTCTTAGGTTGTTTTTAGCAATGCAACTTATTTGCTTTTTTTTTAAGCAACTTCTTAATTTCATCTACCTTTTACTTGAATTGTCATCCCTTGGATGTTACATCTGCATGGTTGACTTAAATTAAACCAAGCATCTCTGATCATTGCTATCTTCATGTTGGTTCTGAAACAAATGATTGAAACATAGGCTCAGGCATACTTTTTTCATTTCTTTTCTTTTTTCTTCGAGCAATATGGTGGTAAGGTGCCACCACCAAGGTTTGAAGAAGACCTCGACATTTTTAGCAGTAGCATCAGGCGTACTATTATTAGTAATGTTAAGCTTGAAGAGCCCCCACATCTGCATGCAAGTATTTTAGAGAACCCTCAGAGTGGAACCCTCCTTTTCTAGTAAACCAGATCTTTGTGTCATATGGTTGTATAAGCAACCTATCAAGTTTTGAAAAGGCCAAAACATGGGATTGGTGAATGTGGGTCAATGTATCGTGTGTGTGTGTGTGTGTGTGTCATGCTGGCTTGGCATGGCACACTGAGTGACACATTGGCATGCTGCATGGAAACCACTGGCATGTAGCCAATGTCATGCCTGTGTCATGGTTGTAGGGGACTCCCGCTGTTCATGTATAGTATGTGGATCATCGCTTTGAAGAATGCCAGGAAAGTCTTCCGTCCAAAGCCGCTTCTCGATGTGGTTTGCCCTGTTGTTTGCCAACCAGTCGATAAGCTGGTTGATTTTGCTGAACACTTGGTTCATCCTGAAACTATGCAGGCAGTGATAGATCTGGATGGAGAGCCACACTCAGATGCATAAGTTAAAAAGTGTCAACATCCATTCTAGCTCATATGTTGGAGTTGGGGCGTCATCACCTGTAAACATGGTTATTTTTATGAATAGTAAGGTATTATAAATACCAAAACGGACTATGGAGTTTACCAAACCCTTTTTGATATGCAGCAATATATCATTCTCATTCACTCGCTTTTGATCACCTTGGACTGACATGTCTAAAAATTTGTTTCTGCCGGCAGTTTGTATCAAGAGCACCTGTTTAAACCAACTGCAGATAATTGTTTTTGACTCCATGTCCTCTCTTCTTTCGTCAGGTACAGAGAAATCTGCAGTTGCGAATTGAAGAACAGGGGAGGTACCTTCAGATGATGTTTGAGAAGCAATGCAAGTCGGGCATCGACAAGCTTCAGGCTCCTTCCACCAAGGAAGAGCCATCGACTGTATCTTCTGACCAAACATATTCTGCTGACAAAGAACTTTCAGGGAAGGTTCGAGGTGAATCTGGAAATGACCCTGCCGATACAGAAATAGCAGAAGGCTCAAGGCAGGTTGGCGACAAGCAGAAAATGCCCGAAGCTGAATCCTGCAATGAGAGGGAATCTAATACCGTTAGTGGGTCTCATTCCCCACCCTGCAAGCGCGCACGAGGCCCTGATGGGGAGTCCTCAACTCCCACATCTGCATTAGATTAACAGATTTCAGTCTTGTACTATGACTGGTGAAATGGGCACCATTGTTTGTAATGAGTCTCAATTATCAAGTGGGAAGCTTTTTAAGGTTAGGAGCCACTGACTCTTCAAGGAGGCAGCAGACATGGTCGCTTGGACTATTGGAGGGTGATAACACATTTTCTATTTATTTCAGTCAATAATGAAGTTGTAGGGTGTAGAGATGTGGTAACGCGCCTTTCATGAAGTTGGAAGTGTTTTGGGAGACGGTCACGAAAGAAGTGCTGTGCTCGAAAGAAAAAGAATACATATTCTTGAGAACCCTTTTGCTTAAATATTCAGAAACGTCAGCTGTAACAGTGTTTTGATAACATCAGTTATCCAATGGGGAAAAGATACATTGCAGTTTGTTGACTGTAGATCACCAAAAAAAAAGAAAAAGTACTAAATTTCATGTATCAAATCCATGTCTGCTAGTTATATGCTGTAAGTTGCACCTGTAACTAAGTGCCATGAGATGGATGTCATGGATCCTTCCTCCAGTAATACCCTTTGTTCCAAATGTCTTTGTATTGTGCATAGAAATGTGGTTCCTGTAGATTGTGTTGGTTTATTCATTTGCTTGTAGCAGTGTTTAACATAGCATTGGGCATGATAGAGGCACTTGCTGTCAGCCAAGTGATTGAATTCATGGTGCTTCTTTTATTTCGTTTTTATATTTTCTGAAGAACAGGAATAAAGAAAAAAAGGCAAGAAGAGGAAGCAAGTAAATACGATCAGGGCTGACAAATGAGAAAGCTGTTTATGTGCTAGTTTGTGTTCGGCTTGAAATTTGGCTCAAATTCGGTTCATTCAGCTAATGAGTTGAGCTAATGCCATGCTTTGCTTGCTCAAATTTGACTCAATTTAACTCAATTATAGATAAGTAAATAAATGTATTTATAATTATTATGAGGAATGGAGGTTTTAATTGTATAATTAAGATATGATAGAAATAGTCATCCATATTATATAAATAAAAATCTTGAAAGATCTTGAGCCCTAAATTATATCTTTTAAATTAGCCATTCACGAGTAACTTAAACTCAGTTTGGGATTTAACTGAGCTGTCTTGAGGTTGGCTCGATTCTTAAACAAGCCAAAGTAGTGTTTTGCTTATTTATGCCCTTAAATATGATTATTGATGGCAGCGGTGGTGGTAATAGTAAATGGTTGGCAGGGAAAAAAAATAAAGCAGGTTATGTATAAGCAAAAATATTTCTAGCATTGCACTTTGTAGAACATAATTACGATTGATCTAGATTGTTGTAACTGTTATTTTTGTTTATAATTTCTTTTTGAAAACAAATTGGTGGGAGGATCATCATTCAGCGCAAGTCTTGTCTATTTCAAGTAAATGAAAAAAATTAACCTCCTTATAATTTAAAACAGAGGCTAAGGAGGTTAATTTAAATTAACCTCCTTAACAACCCCACCATCAACCCCCCCCCCCCCCCCCCCCCGCGGGGGGTAGAAAAGAAAAAAGAAAAAAAGAAAGAGCCGCAACAAGACGGCATTCAACTACTTATAAAAAAAGATTTAACCAGTCAATTTCTTTTGACAAAAAAAAAAAAAACACATATTAATTTGGTGCACTACACAATAAATTCTATGTCATTTGTAAACCCTTGGTTTATGTAAGATTAAGAGGGACATAATTTGAAGTTCCTCTTGATCGGTATTGCACGAGTTGGAACGCTGGACCAGGCCCTAACGGCTAAAGCCCATTACGATAATAGGGTGGGGCCCGAAATCATGTCTTCCATTAACTGCCGACACGTGGCATAAACGGTTCCCATCTCCAAAAAGTGGGTCAAAAGGAAAGGAAAGGAAAAGAAAAGAAAAGAAAAGAAAAAAAAGAAACGAGGGGAAAAGAAAAGAAACAACGGTCCGGGCAATATGGAAGAAGAACGCCACAAATTAGAAATCGTCCTCCTCCCCGCCTCTCTCTCTCTATCTGGATTCGAAGAAAGAAGCGAAACCCTTACCCTAATCTTTGGTCGCGGAGGAGGAGGAGGAGATGCTGTTCCAGGTGGGAGGGCAGGGGACGCGGCCGACCTTCTTCGAGATGGCTGCCGCGCAACAGCTCCCTGCCAGCCTCAGGGCCGCCCTCACCTACTCCCTCGGGGTAATCCCCACCCCCCTTCTTTCCCTTTTCTTCGATTCCGGTTCTCTCCTTTTTGTTCCAATTGACGCTAGGGTTTTGTAAATATCATCCTTCTCTGTCGATCAATTTAGACTTCGGTCTCCTCTTGATTGCCGACTGTGTCTGGCGGTGTTTCAACTGGAAATCACTGAAAGGAGGAACTTTTTCCCTTCAAGAATTCTGTTATTGCAAATAATATTATGGTTCTGGGTCGTTGCTATATAGTTCTCGCTCAAATATTTCTCTTATGAAAGGGACTGATACGATATAAATTACTCTCTTGGAGAGGCAAAATTAGAGGAAAATGATGTTATCTAGATTAATTTTGTTTTCTTTATCGACCTCATAATTATCATTATCTTTACTGCTTCGAATCAGATTGAAAAATAGATTTCTGTGACCGAATTTGATTAAGAAGATTTCAGTAAGACAGGTCAATGTTTCATACCCCGATTTCAGATTGAAAGTAGACCTCCCTGCATTCAACGGTAATCTTCACATTGAGGGATTTTTGGATTGGTTGGCCGAAGTAGAGAAATTTTTCGATTATATGGAGATCCCAGATCAGAAAAAGGTGAAGTTGGTTGCATACAAGTTGAAGGGTGGAGCCTCTGCATGGTGGGAACAACTACAGCACAATCGCCTGCGACAGCAAAAGATGCAGATTTCCACCTGGTGCAAGATGAGGCAGCACCTGCGGGGTCGTTTCCTTCCGCCTGACTATGAGCAGGCGCTCTACCATCAGTACAAGAATTGCCGACAGGGCCCCCGGACGGTGACTGAATACATTGATGAATTCAACCATCTCAATGCCCGCAACAACCTGTCGGAAACAGAAAATCAGCAAGTAGCAAGGTACATCGGTGGATTGAAGCCGGCAATTCGAGATCAGGTGGATTTACATCTGGTGTGGAGTTTATCGGAAGCCACAAGTTTGGCCTTAAAGCTCGAGGCACAGGCAACACGGAGGGTGACCTAGCCCATGAGTCGGATAGTTTCCTCAGACTCCCCATGGCAAAGCAGAAGGCCGTTGATGTCGCCGCTACTTCAGGACAATCACCACCAACATCCATGACCAGAGGAAATGAAAATTTCAGCAAGCAGTCGGCAACCCCGAAAGGTAACAGGAATCCCTATGAAAAGCCAATGCCTATAAAATGTTACAGGTGTCAGGAGGTTGAGCATCGGTCTAACGAATGTCCGAAGAGGCGACCAGTCAACGTGGTCGAAGCTGCGGAAGAAGGGGTGCCTTTTTGAGGAGGAAGAACAAGAGGAAGCGCCGACTGACGTCGACAACATCGTGGTGACGATGCCAGATCAGGAGCCTCTAGCTTCTTTTGTGGTTCAGCGTATCCTGTTTGTCCCGAAGAGTGAAGAAGAGTCGCTACGCCACAACATCTTCAAGACCCGTTGTACCGTTAACAAAACTGTGTGTAATGTGATTATTGACAGCGCCAGCAGCGAGAATATTGTCTCTTCCGCATTTGTTCGTGCGATCGGATTGAAAACAGAGAGGCATCCAACTCTCTACAAGATTGGTTGGATTAAAAAAGGTGCGGAAACGAGAGTGGACAAGATTTGCAGAGTGCCACTATTAATCAGGCGATACTACAAGGACGACGTTTTTTGTGATGTAGTGGACATGGACGCATGCCATATTCTACTTGGGCGTCCATGGCAGCATGATACGGATGTTACATACAGAGGTCGAGATAATAGTTATTTATTTCATTGGCAGGGTAAGAAAATCTTACTAGTGCCCGGAAATGAAAGCACTACTGCTAAAGCTTCTAAAGTGGAGGGGAAGTCTTTTCTCATTGTGTCAGAGGAGAAAGATGAACTGATCGAGAAGCAGCTATATCCAAACGTTAACTCGAGGACGAGTTGTTTTCAAGTGGAGGGGACTGATGCAGGACAGAAAATCAGTAGCGTTGAAGACGGAAGCGTTAGAGGAGAAGACGTTGATCCAGGGGGATGAGCATCATTAAAACCTAGCCGTGGAGCCATGATTAGGAGTTCTTTTTGTTTTAGAATTATGATTTGGTTGAATCAAGTGTTGAGTCTTTGTGTATTGCTTAATTAAGTTTGTTTTGGGTTTGGATTAAAGTTGGGATTAGGAGTCTTGTTGGTTTGGGTTTAGCTTTCTTTGAGTCTATTTTGATTAGGATTTGATTAGGGATTTAGGGTGTGTCGTGAGTCATATAAAAGAGGGGAAAGGAGCCGCCGTCCTCCTTCCTTCATTGTTTTTTTTTTCCTGTGAATGAAAAGGATTGCAAAGCTCTGTTTTTGAGCCAAAGAACTCCCCTGTTTCCCTTTGATTGGTTGCTTGAAATCAGCCACGGAACAGAGGAAATTGTTAACCCACGCTTCCCGCATCATATAATCTCTTCGGCCCGTCTTTTTTTTCCCCTTAGGCGGAAGATGTTGGTTCTTGCATCTTGTTCATAATTTCAATATATACTAATCTCATAAGAATAAAATGTTACTAGATCTTGCGGAGCATGAAGATCAATGTCTTTTAAGATTGGAGCATTTTGCCTTATCTAGTTATCTCAAGCTTTTTTTTGTTTTTCTTAAAAAATGAATGTCAAGGTAGATGGATTCCTCTTCCAGAATTTCAAGGATCAGAAGTCATGAACTTGAAAGCTGAGGGGCCCTCCGTGGTTGAAGGTATGTCATACCTATATTCAAAATTATATGAATACAATCAGTTCTTTGGAACAATATTGCATGAGATCAATATACTATCTGTTTCGAAAATATATGGATGTAGTCAGTTATATTTAATAGTGGTGTTTGAGATCAATATACTGTTGTGATCTTTTCCCCTATAGATATAAGACTTGTTATGTGGCATTTCTGATCTGTGCAGGCAGTTCAGAGAGTTCTGCTTAGCTGTATATACACAACACTGGATTATGCACAAACTGGTCTAATTGCTGCAGTTTTCTTTTTCAAGGTTAGTAGACTTTACCAGCTTTTGAAATTCTAGATGCAGTTTGCATGAATGCATTTTACTTCACCCAAAATTTACGCACATCCTTTTCTTGTTCTAGCAATTTTGGAAATTTTTCTATAATCGGCCTGTAGGTGCTTTATCTCTTATCATGCAATGATTTTGTTCCAGAATTTCGAGCATCCTTTGATTAAATATTATATTCGAGTATTTTATGCGCTATTCAAATTTCTTTTGTTCTTTTGATTTTTGAAAAAATAGTTGGGCATTCTGCATTAATAGCCATTCACATTTTCATATTTGAAAAGATGACCAATTTCATTTTTTTCAGGATTTGCTGTTTTTCCATTTCTTTGACCTAATTGCCTCTGTTCCGATTTGCGTAAACAATGTTCATCCTATTATCAAATTTTGCACTCTCAAATACGTGCATCAGTTAGTAAAGCGTGCACCCTTAAGATGTATGTATTGATCCACTTTTGGTGTTTATGAATGAAAGCAAGGTATGCCATACTGGCCTGAACCGAGTGGTACGGACCGTACCGTATTGGTTTGGTATCGGTACCTGGTACGGGTGGCGTACCGACACTCGTGCACAAAAAAATTCTGTATCGTGCTATACTGACATTGTGCTAGTGTGGCACCGATACGGGGTCTGGTACCGAGACGACGAATCTTGAATGAAAGTGAGCACCGGTTAGTCCAAATGTATTTATCACGTATATAATGCACCAGGTTGTCTAAAGTGTGTGTACCATGGATTATATACCTGTTTTTCAATGTGCACCGGATAATTTAAATATGTGCAACTAGTCCTTTTAGATGTGAACAACTTGTTAAACATACTCAGTCTAACTGTGTGCACTAGTTTGTCTAAATGCGTGCGCTGCATAATATTTGCACAAGTCTTGTTTTCTATGCATCATATAGTGTGGGGCTAGGGGCAATTTTGGGCAGAAAAATCTAAAATGGCCTATGATGCAATCTTCAAATCTGAAAAAATTGAGTGGCCTTTTATGCAAAATACCCAAAATATTATGGTGGCTGGCTGGCAGCATCTGAAAGCAAAATTTTTGTAATGGAAGCAAGCTACTTTCTGTGGGTTTTCAAATATTTATATCATTCTCAGCATTTTTTATCGCCATTAATTTCTGGAGTTTGTTTGCTTATTCAGATAAGCATTGCACTGAATACTGATGAAGTATTTGCCATTTACATTATCATAAATGATCTTGTATACTGTCCACTTTTATCAGCTTCAATATTTAGACAAAATGGATCCTTTCCTGCGGTTAATTTATTCATATCCATGCAGTATTCTTTGTTACTATTTGATGTCAGCCTTGCATGCAGAAAGATGCATTCTGAAACAAAAATAATTGTTTTGAAGCTCATTTGACTTAGCCATGTAGTGGAGTTCATCGGACACCCTCTGTATGAGATGCCTTTTCATGTCTGAAATGTGATGCTTTGTTCTTTTTCTTTTTGCCTTCAAGTTGCAACTGCTACTTTTGTGTCTTTTCCTTCGATGCAGTTGTTTCATGTACAGTGTATGATTGATCTGCTCACCTTTGCATGTTCATAATATTGAAGACACATCCAGTTCGTTAACTTATGATATATGAAACTTTGGTCCCAACATGGTTTAATAAAGGTTAATAAATGCACCTTTTTAATTGTCATTTCTCTTCCCACTTCCCCTACTTTCTGTTTGGGATGCATGTCTTCCTGAAGATTTACGTGGATTTAGGTATTGATTAATGGGTGAACTTTATTCTAGCTCCATCTACTTAATGTTAAAAAGTAATAGAAAGGCTGCAGGATGTTTATACCTGTTCTCAAATAAGTATCTACCTGGAAATTATGGCTGTACGTTCTCTAATTTTCTTCTTCTTCCTGTACCATACTTTTTTATTCTTCTACATACAAAATTCCCCTTTGGTGGTTATCTCATGCAGATGATGGAGTGGTGGTACCAATCTGCTGAAGAAAGAATGTCAGCATCAACTGTGTATCCCCCACCTCCTCCTCCACCTCCCCCAAAGGTGAGCTGGTCTTTCATCCTACATGGCAATCTTGAACTTTTCTCCCAAAATGGTAAAGCATTTTTGTTGACTATTGTATAATGTTATCCTCACTCTCTTGACTTCTTTGCTTGCTGTTCTGGGTATCTTTGCTACGTAATTAATATATCCATGACATGCATATCCTTGTATCATCCAACATGTCCGATATGGATCCATAATGGTATGCCGTACCGGTCCGGACTGGGACCGGTACCGGATCAGCGTGGAATCCGGTACCGGTAGTTTATTGTTGAAGAACCGGTACGGGACCGATACGGGACCGGTTCGGACCGGTATGGAACCGGTACGCCACCGGTATGGACCGGTTTTGTACCGGTCCGGGCCGCCACCGGTACACCGACCGGTACCGGTACGGCGGGCCTTGATCCATATAGTGATATTAGGATATATGCATGATATTTGTTGACTATGGAGACATGCATATATAGATATAAGTCTGTACCTACCTTGCTCTGGTCTTGGTTCTCATTGTTAAACACCCTACTGGATCATTTCAGTTCTAAGTAAAGGGGTCAGTTAACTTGATCTAACCCAAACTGAACCAATCTATATTTATAATGTTACATGTATAATGTTTGTCATAGTTTTTTTTTATAATGTAAGATATGTTATCTCATTGTTTATTGTATTATAGACTTACAGTTTTTGCTCATTTTCTCATTTCCTTTGATAAATTTTTTTTTTTTTGGTGCCATGTTATTTTCAAGTCTTTTATGTTTTTAGGGTTAGTTGTTATATGGTGTTGTGAAATAAATTTTTGTTGGTTTATGTTGCTCACTTACTTCTCAATGGATTTCCTTTGATAAAATCAATGCTTCATTTTGCTGATTTTCTAATAATTTTTTTGGCACCATGGGAACCTGTGGATTTTGGTTGGGTTGGTTCAGTTTTGTTCCAAAATTTGACCAGTTCAGTTTGGTTCCAGTAATCGGAAACCAATTGGGATTGCTTCTTTTTTTTGGCACCATGGGAACCTGTGGATTTTGGTTGGGTTGGTTCAGTTTTGTTCCAAAATTTGACCAGTTCAGTTTGGTTCCAGTAATCGGAAACCAATTGGGATTGCTTCTTTTCCCAGAACCTGTAACCTTGACCGCCTGAACCATGTGCATCCCTAATGTAAAAGTAGTGTCTGTGTCAGACTATATCACGTGCTGTTGTTTATCAAAAACCTTCAAGTAGATGCACCTAAAATCTTGTTTAAAGCTTCTCTGTTCTGGTTTAAATGGTGATCGTCATTATTCTGATTATTAAATTGGCAAGGAAATTGGAATAGAGTATCTGAGTAGATTGGCTTGGAAGTTTTTTTGCCACCAGATTATTTATTCACATTGGCAAACTAAACAGTGCGAAGGAATTCTCAAACCTAGATTCTTCATTACCATAGCCCTATTAAGTAATATTCTGATGATGTAATATCCTAATGATGTAATTAGGTAACCATAATCTCCCAAACTCTGGTACATTTTTTATAGATTTGACAATGATTTCCAGATCTTTTTTCTTGAGCTGAAATGATCTCCAGATAGAAGGCTGGAATATGGAGCTGCTTTCTCATTCATGATTTTTGTTTGCTATTGCTTAACCACAGGTTGCTGAAGATGGAATTCCATTGCCACCGGACAGAACTTTGTGCGCGCTTTGCTCCCAGAAACGGGTTAATCCGTCGGTTATTGCCGTTTCTGGCTTTGTTTTCTGCTATGCTTGCATATTTAAGTATGTGTCACAGGCAAGTCCTCAGACTTCTTAACAATTGTGTCATGAGATGGAATACCTTTTACCATGCATCCTGATGGTCTAAGCTTGGCTTTTGAAATGACAGTACAAACGGTGCCCTGTCACATTAATGCCTGCAACAGTCGAGCATATTAGGAGACTCTTCCATGATTTATAGTTTAATTAACTGAAGCTTTCCAGAGCTGCAGGGAAGATCTGGTCAGATACGCACCTGAAATCCAGGGAAAAAAATATTGTTCCTTCGCTGGACAAATAGTGGGAGGTTCTCCAGTTTGTACCTAGCATGGGTGCCATCAAAAGAATTGAACCCGTATTTGTACATTGCTGTAATGAGAAGCAGGTTTTGAGAGAAGTTAAATTAATTGTTTGTTTACAAGCTATAGAATTATTTTCTTTATTAGGGGAGCTTGGTGAAAAATCTGCCATCCATGAAGAACTTTCTTGGTTCCTTCTGGGTCTCACAGAGCTCTTCTTGTAACTGGGATCCAATTTTCAAATGGTTGAGTTGATAGGCCTCTGTACATAAAAGACTGTTGATTATGATCTGTATCACCAAAGATAGTGTTGAATGAGCAGCATTTTTCCGCATGCCGAAATGGTTAGACATGCGACTGTTTGTATACTTTATTGTATGCTGGGATGACGGGGTTAACTAAAGATTCTTGTTAACTGGTTGATACGCGGTCTGTCAATGCTGAAAGAGTTCAGAATTGGCCAAGGTAGAACAATGGTTTGATGCAATCTAGAAAGCACGTATGATGCTATGGTGCTAAGCTTGAAAAGCATCAAGATGCGAACGAACTTGCTGCTGTCAGGGGAAAAAAGTTTAATAGTTTGCAAGGATCTGGTAATTTTATTGAGGGTGGAAGATCTTTTCCTTGGACAACGTATTGTTCAAACTTTGTTCATGCGAGACAGGTGCTAATGATCATATAAACTTTCTATGATCGCAGTCTAATTGTCGAGATTATTCTATATTGTATATGCAGTACTATTTAGAAAAAAAATGTTTTCAAGTCAGTATGTGGAAGTATGCCGACAGGATGGCTGCCCAGGATGGTTGGGTGATTGGGTCATCTTATGGAAATGAGTGTTACACTATATTCATTAACTCTAGTAGCATGTCGGGTTTGTGCTGGATGGAGACGAGTTCAGTTATGATGATAGATCCTTCGGTTTTGGGGGGTTGGACATGGGCCAATTAGGGGAAGTAAAATTTGGTTAGCTAAATAATTTCCTAGATAATTGAACAATTAGTAGATTAAAACGAACACAAGAATACTGATGCGGGCATGGGATTTTTTTTTTCTGTACTGATCGATGCTGGCTCGGTGGTGCCCTAATCGTCAAGAAATTACATCTATATAGCATACATCATGTTGCCCTTTTTTTTTAGGATCCTAATGATGTTGTGCTTATTTCAATATATTGGTACAAAAACAAGTGATTGTGATTAGCAGCATGCATGGCGATGTGGTGCATTAAAATATAATTCCTCCTACTAGAATCGGCAAGTAAAATATTGCCATAGCTAGTAAAATATGGCATATATTTTAAAGTAAAATACAACCTGATGGGGGGCAAAATGGATCGTCCAGCCAACAATAAAAAGGGCACCCAATTTCTGCCCAATAGGCACTAACACCGACCAGACGTGTCCTCGGTCCGGCCCAGAATCAGCCCGACCTCAGGCTCCACTGAAAGCTCCTTCAACCTTAGATAATCATCGACTCGTCCGATTAAGTTCGGGGCGCCTCCTGTATTCACCGACTCGCCCGATTAAGTTTGGGGCGCCTCCTGTATTCGTCAACTCGCCCCGATCGAGTTGGGGTGCCCTCTCCAGTAATACACCCCGATCCTTGAGCTCGGGGCGCTCCACTGAGCATACATCGGAACCCGGGATGCTAGGCTAGCCTCAGCACCTGACTAGCCAACCTCGCCAAATACTTAATACGACCTTTCGACGAGCTTGGCCTCGCTTACGGTCGCACCCATGTGCATGCCTTCGCCCTCCTACGTGGCTGTACCTTGCGACATCACCACAACATGCTACTTCGACCATACCCTACCGCGGTTGTCAACGTCTTACCGTTTCCAAGAACGAACTCTACTCCGCGCCACAATCAAGCCCTAGCTGCACGCTACTCTCACTCATAATGGGGACGGGCCATACCTTGCCACGGGTGTTAATGCTTTACCGTTCCCAAGAACGGACTCTACCGTGCGCCATAATCAAGCTTTAACTGCGCGCCACTCCTACTCATGATGAGAATGGGCCATGCCTCCGCCACCTAAATGCTCCTATCGGGACTATAAAGGACCCCAACAGGTAACGCCTAAGAGATTTTTGGCTGGACCAATTGAGTTCCATACTAACTTGATCGTCGGAGGGCCCTTACCGGAAACACCGGTGAGGCTTTGTGCAGGTATACCGCCGATTGCTGGAGGTGGCTCTCATCCTCTTTCTCCACATTCCGGCGTCTCCTCCGACTCCTCCAGCGTGGTCACCCTCGTGCCATATTTGAACCACAACACAACCAAGTCCTGGAGGTATATGGCAGTATGAAGTTGGCTGGGCCGAATTACCCCCATCAAATGCACGTAAATATTATTGTATAATTAAATTCGAATTAAGGTTGTTCAAATTTTATGTCATATATTTATCTGGTCAGGTGACGTAGAGTAATACGAGTTACAGGAGCCTAGAAAGGAGAAATATCTCGGCAGATAGTTTTAAGCATTGCACGGTGGATATTCTCGGATACATCTACATCAGTTTATACCGGCTGATACATCGGTGGGCGACGGCCCGTTACCGATAAAAGAATCGAGGCCGATATCTCGTTCGTTCCTTCTATAAAACCTATTTTATTTAGCTGCGGCGCCTCCTCTTTCTCTAGCCGACCGACCCGATTTCTTCTCTTTGTGCTCTCTCAAGAGAAGAGGAGGAGGAGGCGGAGGAATCGAAGAGGGATGGCGGCGGAAGTGGAGGCGGCGGAGGAAGTGGTGGCAGCGAGCGGTGGGGAGGGCGAGGGAGGGCAGAAGGTGCCGCATCGGCTGGAGCGGAAGTGGACGTTCTGGTTCGACAACCAGTCCAAACCCAAGCAGGGCGCCGCCTGGGGAACCTCCCTCCGAAAGGTCTACACCTTCGACACCGTCGAGGAATTCTGGTGGTCGGTCTCTCTATCTCTCGTTCGAATCCATCCGTCTTTCTCTCTCTTTCTCTAGTTTTAGATCTCTTCTCAATTTCAAATTTTGATGCCAAGAATCCTTTGTTTCCTTTTTTTGTTCTTCGATCTTGATTGGTCTCGATGCGATGCTTCTTGGGAGTCCTATGCGATCCGTGTCCCAGATTTCTTGGTGGGAAATCCATGTGATATTTTCTCGATCTTTTCTTTTTTTCTTTTTTTTTGATATTAGAAGAAGAAGAAGAAGTAAAGAGTTATCTTGGTTGCTTCACTAGATGATGCTTCTTGATTTTAGGTTTTCTTTAAATTTTTGAATTTTCAGAGGAACAGCGTGTGATTTTCGTAGGATTTGTTATGATCTTATTCTTTCTTTTCTTGGTACATTCGATTGGTCATGCTATAGTGCGATGCTTCTTGTTTGACTTGATATTATCTGCGAGATTTTTCTTTATGTAAATTCATATAATTTGTGCTAATTTTGTTTTATTTAATTTTTTTGACCTAATTACAAATCTATGAATTCCGATATTGATTTTTGTTACTTTGTATTGATTGCTTACAATGCAGTGATTCCTGTATTCAACGTATTGGTGTCTGATATATATATATATATATATATATATATATATATATATATATATATATATATATATATATATATATATATATATATATATATATATATATATATATATATATATATATATATATATATTTGGGTGGAAAGTTACAATCTTGGTTTTTGTTTTCTATTTTTAAGAAGGAATAAAGTGTTATCTTGGTAGGGTATTAGTTGCATCTGGATGTGCTACGAATTGAGATATTTGTAATTTTACATTGTTTTTCGAATCACATGCAATGATGTTCTACACTGGGTGTGTGTCTGCATAGTGAGATTCATATAATCCCTTTAAACATCACAGTTATTGAGTTTTCTTCCCTTAGCATCTTACATTCTCCTTATCTTTTTACATATTTGAACATTCTGCTTTTAACAACCAAAGACCTCGTAAGTCTGGCTTGAGAGTCCTCTATGATTGGCATCATTTGATTACAATGCAACATATTCTTTTAGCTTATTTGGTGGTTTTGCCTTTTGTATGAGAAACTATTTGAACCATTTCAGTGGAACAGCAGTTTGAGTAGATCCAAGTCTATTCTTGTAATAGAGCTAATTTTATGTATAATGCTATGTCATTCCTCTGAAGATAGCTCAAACATTGTGTCATCAAATTACCTTGATCGGTGTTCCTACTTTTGTTTCAAAAGACTTAATTGAGGATTATCTCACATCGAGCCTTAAGGTGTGTCCCTTTGAAAAATCGCCGAGGCTCGTAGGTGATCCTTTACAAGAACAATGTTATCAAGCTAAGAGGTCCATGTATGGTGCACATCTTCTTAGTTACACTTTTTAATTGCGCTGTTGTGTGGAGACATGTTGGAAATATTGGCACGCTAAGATAAGACAATAATGCTAGGCATTATTCTTTATGTATGTTTGGCATATGGGATACATTATGTACTAAAATTGACTGCAAGTTCACTCATATCATCCTTGTATTCGACCTTATCTATTCCCATATTGCTTTTCTTGAAGTCTAAACATTCTAGAAATATCAATAAGGCCTGCACCTTATGATTTGAGGTTTTTGACTTGCCTATTTCAATCCTAAACACCTTCCCTTGTGCCATTGGCTTTTTGAAAAAAGATTCCTATTTCCATATTAATGAGGTTCATGTTCATTTGTTTTATTGATTTCTCATCCTATTCTTGTACTGCAATTTCTTCATACCGGTATACTTAACAATGTCTTTGACAACATCTGAATTAGAGTTCATCATTTAACATCTAATTATGATGGGGCCTTGACTTTGGTAGGAGATTAAATTATCTTGTATTTTGTTGTGCCAATTAAGGGCTGGCACAGTCATCATACTGTTCTGACATTTAGCAAGCACTACCATAGAAAATATGTGATACCGTAAAATGACTTGCAATTGGCATTTTTTTTTCATTTTTTAATTTTTTTTGATAACGTAGGCTGTTTGTCAGAAGCTTCATATTAATGTTTACACATGGTTCAATTGTATAAATTTGGTTAATAACAAGTATGCAGAAATCTAACTCCATAATTCGTAGTCGTGCTAATTATCAATCTAGTGATGCATTGCATAGTTTTGAGTACTTTGCTGTAGAAAATAATGTTACATGATTATTTTTACATAATAAAAGCATAAAAAATCTAAAATCATGATAAAAAATATAGGTGACATGCAACATATCGACAACATGTTGAAATATCTTACTCACCTAGCTGGTAAGACAAGAAGCTCATATAACAACATTTGTGGGAAGCTTATAAAGTCCGCCACAATTTCTGGTTCTGACCCTTTGGTCTGATTTAGAATGATAATTTTCTGTTATAATCTTGTCTGGTCGCTACAAACATAGACAGAGATGGAGAGAATAGTTTCAGACAACCTAGAATAGAAATAAGGTTGTTTAGGATGGTCAGCTACTAGTTTAAAACAAAAAAAAAGAAGTAAAGAAAAAACATTGTACTGGTGCCTATTAAATTGATATGATATGCATCAATACAAGTTGGCATCAATAATTCATATGTATACAATGTTACTGAGCTGATAACATGCTAGCATGGCACTCATCGTGGATTTAATGTGATACAATCACTTAAATCATGTTTTAAGGAGTAGAAGTTTCATGTCTCTTTTGATCACATACTTTCTACTCACTAAGGACATGTTGTTGTTGCTTCTTGCAAACATAAAATTCTATAATCAACAATGATACCATAATAATGTATAATATGTAGAATGCAACATACTGTTGTCAATGTTGCATGGAGTACATGAAGCAAGAATTGGATTCAAAACACAACATTGGACTCTACAAGAGGAAGAAAGAGGTGTTACAGGGACGTGGAAAAAGTAGTTATGTTTATGTATGCACACACTATATATAGTGAAGGGCTTTCAATATACAAATTTCTCATCCAAAACTCCAAAAGTAGTTCAAAGATATAAAGAACATGACATTTTGCAAGGTCTAATGCCTATTTCCGTGACCTATCTTAGAGAAGTAAAGCCCAATTTTGATATTATTATTAGTTGATGGAACTCATTGTTGAAAGTCTCCAATTTCTTATCAATGTCTAAAAATTGTAATCGAAGAACTTGATAAGCATCGAAGTATTGGATGCTATTCGATTCACCAATACATGTTTGATGCAGATTCTATGAATTGTACAGTATTTGTCTAGGTAAAATTAATCACGGTACAATATTATGAACAAATAACTAACATTGTGTATAAGCTAGCAAGCTTTTGCTCAAAATGGTCAAACATAATTGATTTTAAAATAACAAAAACACCTTAAGAGACCGACTTGGATGTGACACCCTCTCACAACTGAGGTTTATGTTGTCACCCTCCAGCTTGTGTTTTTCTTCATCCATATTTGAGATATGGTTTCTGTTTTGGTGATTTGTTTTTTTTCAGTGTGCCCAAAGCATTGGTTTTGAAGTACCACTAGTTTGGCTTGTAGAGAAAATTTCAATGAGTGTGGCATTATTGATTTGGATGTTTTGATTGATGACTATATCTTAGCAGACTAGTCTTCTTATATAATTGATCATGACATGGTAGTCTTGAAATGCTTTAACTGTTTAAGGGCACTTACCTTACAGTCTTGTAGGTTGCTGACATTCTTGTTATTTATCATAATCACAATTGTCAAATTTAGTTTGACATCCCAATGCATTTGCAAGTTTCATCTGCCTGTCTATCTTCAAAGCAACATAGTATCTAAATTGGGCCTTCATACTAATATGCATCACTGGAGAGTGGATAGATCAAGTAGGCTTTTTAAACTGAGAATATTTTATTATTCAACTATGTAGATCATTACTGATTTCATGTGTTGGCATGGCCAGCATTTACTTTCTTACCTAGTCATGCTAGCATCTTAGCCCAGAGGTGATTGAAGGTTCTACAGATGGATGAAAGTTAAACATGTCGTGCAGGTTGTGAGAGGATTTGGAAAACTTGCATTGACGACTAAACTACCATAATTGTTTAGTGCTATCACTTGTTTTTTATTTTACACTGGCAATGGAGAAATGAACTCAGTATCACGTTTAGCTTTTTGTTTGATATAAATGTTTATTGGAAACATTTTTGGATTCTGTAAACTGTGGTGGTATGGTTGGATTTAGTCAGCAACTCTTTAAAAATTGCTATTTACTAGTCCAAAGACAAGGTACCAGCCTCTGGAAAGAATTAAAAATTATATACTTGTCTGGGTAACATCCAGCCACCAGAAAATTACACCTGAAAAGTTGCTGAAAGAGTGCCATTTATCCAACAAATAACACCTAGCTTTGTTAAATTCATTTATCGTGTAGTGGAACTTATATTATATCTTGTTGGTGTGTATCAGTCTCCCCTTCTTGAATTTGCTTGAAAACCTGCTTATACTCCATATAATCCGGTGGCTCCATTCTTTGTATATTGATAATCTAGTTGATGTGTGTTTGTCTTTTTTCTTTCTTAGCTTGTATGATCAGATATTTCGTCCCAGCAAGTTGCCAGCAAATGCTGATTTCCATTGTTTCAAAACCGGGATAGAACCCAAGTGGGAAGATCCTGAATGTGCAAATGGGGGCAAGTGGTCTGTAACATGTGGGAGAAAGGGCACTCTTGACAACATGTGGTTAGACACGGTAAGGCCTTGTTTTTTATTCCCCTTCTTTATAATGGTTTTCTTCTGTTTCATATGGGCGCTATCGAGGTATCAAACTATGTTCACTGACCTTGCAATTAATGGCTATACCCTTTTGTAATTTACTGGCTTTTAATCTTTATGGTTTTCACACACTCCTTTTTTTCCAACTGATTCATGGTGCACGAATAATGTATTCATGCAGTTGATGGCTTTAATTGGAGAGCAGTTTGATGAGAGTGAGGAAATCTGTGGTGTTGTAGCTAGTGTGCGCCAGAGGCAGGACAAGCTTGCACTATGGACTAAGACAGCAACCAATGAAGCTGTTCAGGTTCTTATTTTCTTTATTTAATCGGCTTAGGAAGTTTAATGGGCTTCAATTAATAATATTCTATCATTACATTGCATCTTTTCTGAAAAATGTGAAACACCTAATCTGTGCTCTAGCTTTTGGATATTGTTCTGTTGAACATAACATTTTGTGTTATATTCTGTAAATTATGAATTATGACTGTTATTATAAGCCCAAGTATTGAAGATGTAATGTATAAGGTTGTTTATAGTTTTTTTTATTTTTGCTCTTCTTTTATTTGAACTTCAGCACTTCATATTGATGCTTTTTACATGTTTAGTTTTAAGGTCTCTTTTTTTAAAAGAGAGAAGTATTGTGCTGATGTTGGGCAAGGGAGCGTGGAATGAGGATTCATAAAACCAAGACCAAATAGATGGGACAATGCTGGATGGTTATGGTTATTGGCAAAGAAGAATGGGATGAGTCATTAATGCATCTATGTGGTCTTAGTGGTCTTTTGTGATGATTTTGAGATCAACATGCATGACAAATTAGAGTATATAAAAGTGTCTATATCAGACCTCGTAGATTGAGATGGTTTAGAGTATCGATGATTGCTATTTAGATTGGGTAGAGCAACATGTGGAATGACAACGAATCATAGAAGGCTTGATTTTTTCTCTTAGGGGATGTTGAAGTGCAGAAGATTTAGCTTTCTTATGTAAACAACCTAGTTGATCTTTAAAAATTTTATTGGAGTTTGGTATTAAGATGTTGATTATAGAGGGGAATTGACTAAGTAACATCCGGCAAGAAAACAACGGTTGAGTAATATGCAATAGAAAGGGAAAAGACTTAAAGTTAAAAAATATGGCTGATGGTAATGGTAATGGTAATCAAATTAATGTGACTGATGTAGGACAAAGAAGAATGGTAGAAGTTTGCTAACGATCAGTGGATTACTTTGCTCGCACCTTCACAGAGAAAGAAGTTGTATTTGCCCCTGAAATATTGATAAAAAAGATGTCTATACTTATAAATGAACATTAAGAGCATGGAGTTTGATATCCCCTTTTAGCCTCATGGAAAAGATGTTCGTTCAAATGACTCCTTTTTATTTGAACTTGAGTAAATGAGAGAGAGTAATGAGACTCACTTGGTTTGCTGGCTTGCTCAATATTATCATTGGACTTCTTTAAAGGAGAAGGTGAATTTTAGAAGTTTGCTTGCATCTAGTCAATGTGTTTTTATTTATTTAAGCTCCACTTTTAATTCTAGCAGTCGATGAATGCGATAATCCCCATCTGGTGGAGTGTTGCCTATTTTTATTTTTTGTAGGGTTGACCTAAGAAAGGTATTTGAGTGTTGATCGGGGTTTTCTTTGGTATTTTTAGCTAGAATGAAATTTTTAACAAAGATGGATTGACTGGACAAGCCATAAATTGATCTTTTTAGCAAGGTTTTAGTATATTTCAATGGTCTGATTAACTCTTGTCGTAAATGTTCATAGCAAACTTTACCTATGGAAAACAAAGAAATGTGATATAGCCTTGTTTGCATTGTGTTGAAATCTTAGGCTTATGCAGTTGCAGTATTAAGCTGAAAAGTGTTTAATATGTTCAGAGTTTAAAAGAAAAGAAGAGAATATTTCCACCTGTGTAATTGAGAGAGTTTATAAGAAAGATGGAGCGCTCAAGAAATAAAAAAAGCTGTACGAGGGAGCTTAAAATTGGGAGGGATGACAGGGCTGTTACCAAGGTTTGAAACTAAGCTCAGTCCAAGGTGACATGAAATGGTTTGCACAATTGCATAAAGGTTTTTAAAATGTCAGAAAAATATGGAAAAGGCGATAAGTGAGAAAAACGTTTAAGTTTATTTTTGTTTGAAAAAAATATAGATTCTTTTATGGTAATTCTTGAACATGATCTAACATATAAAAGGTGTGAAAAAGTTTTGAAGCTCAATTTTGATGTCCATGAAAATTTGATGCCAAGGGTGTGATGTGTGTTAGGGTCCATTGAAAACTATTAACTGTTACTGAGTCAACTATAAACTAGCTTGTAAACTTCAATTCTTGCTATTGATAACCAAATTAACATAAAAGATCAACTTTCTGGATTAATTATGAACATATTAGTAGCAAGGTTTATGTTAGAATGTTACCCTTGTAAACTTCTACTTCAAAAGTTAGTCTTCCAAACCTTATTTTGAGATCACACTGGTCGTGGTTGTTATAAAATTGCATGTCATATAATGAGGCATAGTTCATCTGAGTATTGGAAGAATCTTCTTGAGGAGACTCTGATAATTTTACTAGCTCTTGCTCTAGCCTCCACAATGGACTACCTGGCTAACCGTCTGTAATTTTAGATTGAAATGCATGTATTAATGTGGCTCAACCTTTTCAACTCTATAAAGGGATTCCTGGAATAATTTCAGGCCTCTGACACTGGATGTCCTGCTGATAAGCTTACAGAATTTTATCCTCTAATAGCACTTTGTCGCACATATGTAGTTACCAGGTTTCATCAAAAATATGGCTCACCTACCATCTCTTCAGTTCAGTTCATGGTAATTTTTGAGATGGCAATTACTTATCTTATGCATGAGAACTAAGAAGACAACATTTGCGCTTCTTTATAATGAAGATGAGTTGGGAAATGAAGGCAGATAGCAGGAGGTGAGGATAGTTGTAGCAAATGGGCAGCACAATTTAGGTCTGTGCTATTGCCAAATATTTTTTGATGGCTGTGAAAGATGGAGGGTGCAAGGCAAGAAGGGAAGGTCTAAGTGGTAGCGGAATCAATTGCTACCATCCCCTATAGGCAGCTAGGGAAGGTTGAGGTGATTGGTTGAAGGTCTTGTAACAAAGCTGTCCAATCCACTTTCAGTGAATGATGCACACTTTGTAATTTAGGGTGATTAGAGGTGACTAATGCATAGATTTTGAAACGTGAAGTTGGTTGATGTGTAGAGTGGAGCAATTAGATGTTGTCAATGCAAAGTTCTTGGCACTTGAAAGTTCCAGTGCAAAAACAGTGGTGATTACAGTCAGATGCATAGTTCAGGATGATTGGAGGTGAGTGATGCAACAGTCATGGCCCTGGAGATAATTGGCACATACTTTGGTAATTAGTTCTGCTAATGTGCTGACAAAAACTGTGACACCTCTGTGGGAAGTTTGGATCTTTGTGTTTTTTAGAAAAAAATTCGATTTTTTTAAAAAAAATTGGATTTGAAATCCTTTGATATTTATTCTTGATTTTTGTTGCTGTAATATGCTGCAGAAAGAAGAAAGTTTGCTTTACTTTTATTCATCTTATCTTCGATAGTACCAACATACTAGTGTTACTACTGTTGCCATACTAGCAACATCATCTTGTTAACAATAATCTTTAGTGCTCGTATACTTGTGCTCTTTAAGTTTATATAAAACAAGAATAATGTAAACTAAGTTTATATTGAAGTATTATATTTTAAGTAGAAGTCATGCATTAATTGTTTTTGAAGTATCTTTCAATCATTTGATATAAATAATTTATTGAGAAAGATGCAAGTTTTAATCAATAACTGAAATATATGTGAATGTATAAATCATTTATTCAATGTTTTAAAATATCTGCTATCTGGGCGGTCGTCTAATCACCAAGGCTATGGAGGGTCAATCACTTAGAGTCTCCTAGGTTATTTGACAACTATTGTTGGATTCTCTAGCTTAGTTAGCTGTGGCCTAACTTTTCTCTTTGATTTGTAAGGCTTTCCATTATATAGAGAGCACGGTCACTAGCAAGGGTCTAAAACTGGTCTGAGTTCGGTTTCTACAGTTTGCTCAAATTTTCAAGGTCTGCTAAAAAGAATTAGGAAAAATCCACAAAAGAGAAAAAATGGAAGCAAAATAAAGAAGCCAAGAAAAGTTATTACAGGGCATTGTAGAGAGTTTGTGTGATATAGGTTCTTTGTGTAGTTTTGTTAGTTCTTAGCTGAAACCTGTTTATATAGGTAGGCCATAGTATATTGATATATTATAGAACAGACATATACATTACTTATTGAGTTTCAACTATTCAAAAATTCTGTCTTTTCTTCATCATTTGTCAGTACAACCAATGAGCATGTTGAATTTATGCTTTTCCTACTCATAGTTTGAGGTTAGATGACTATTGAATAATGCAAGTATTAAGGAAAAATTAATCTATTTTATGAAAAAACAAGTTGTTATTTGTTGTGAATGATGGTGTCTTGTAGTTTGTTTGTTCACATTAGCTTTTATAAATTAATGTAATGGGACTTCTCTAAAAGCTTCAGCCCATCCCATGTTACATTGGGGTTCGATGTATCCAGTGTGTTGGATCCTTTCAAAATCTCAAAATTGCTTTCTTGTGGAGCCATTTCCAAGTATCATATCCGTTTTTATCATATGGAGGTACTTAGGTAAATGGAAGGGGAAGATATCCTAGTGCCATCAGGGTGTCGAAGTCCCCAAGGACGGAGGCCTATGCAGAGGCCCTGATAGGCATTAGACTGAAATTCCATCTACAAGTTTGGGGAATGGAGCCCTTGTTGTTAACTGTTTACATAGATTTGTTTGAAAATATTGGTGGTTTTAGTTGAGATTGATTGTAAGTGGTGGACTTGTTTTATCCGAACTTGGGGGTTATTTAGAGTTGTAAGTGGCGTGTCATGCAGCTCATGTTATGGGTGTGTGCCAGCCCATTTGTCCGGATGTTCCATTCAAAAATTGACTTGTTTTATCTGAACTTGGGGGCTATTTAAAGTTTTGTAAGTGATGCGATATGCAACTCAAGTTATAGGTGTGTGCCAGCCCATTTCTTCGGATGCCTGCAACTTAAATTGTACAATAGGTTGAGTTGTTTATTGGGTTGTAACTTGAGGTTGTCTTGAGATAGTTTGACTCATGGTCAAAATGGCTTTAGGTCGAGTTGCAGCCACTCGAATAGGTATGTTAATAGAAAAAAAGGAAGAAGAAGAAAAAGGAAAGAAAGAAAGGAAGGGAGAAGAAAAAGAAAGGAAGAAAGGAAAGAAAGAAGAAGAAAATGAAAGAAAGGAAAGAAGGAAAAAGGGAAAGAAAGAAGGAAAAAGGGAAAGGGAAAAAGGGTAAGGGGTTTGAACTACTCTGAACTGAGTGAAACTAGTTGATTTTGCTCAGTTCAGACCAGTTCGGGCCTCTTTTTAAGCTGAATCAGCGAACCATCTCGGTAACCTGCTGCTGATTTGGGTTGGTATGCCTGCTAGGCATGGGATGGTTCGATCAACTTTGGTACAAGAGTCCATTAGGAGTCAGAGAGCATGTAATAATCATCTCTTGTATATCTCTTTATTATAATCACATCAATGCAAGAGAAGGCTGTGCCAACTCGAAACGGGCGGTTCAGGCTGTAACGACCCTAATCGGACGGTTCAGGCTGAACCAATCAAGAATTGGAATGGCTTAGGTGGTGGAGTTGGTTCAGCCTTGTTCAGTCTTTTAAAAGTCCCCAAGGCCCTTGTTCGGTCTTTTAAACATTCTCAAGACCATGTTCAGAATTTTAAAGGCTCCCAAGTCCCGTCACACATCTCGAACTCCTCGCTCCGGAGGTGCTTGGAACTTGGATGGAAGGTGCTTTCTCTCCCTCCCTCTCCCTGTTTCGGTATGTCCCAGTACGGAATGGTACGGATCCATACCGTACCGTACCAGTGGCCGACGGCTATGAGCCTCGGTATCAGTTCAGCGGACCTTGCATCAATGGCTTTGGTCATTCTTGGAAATATTTACTGTCATCATTATTATAATGCTGCAATCATAGCAACACTTTCTTCTTCTATGTTTTTATGTTACCAAATTGTGTATAAAGCAAAGTTTTGCTCCTTAGTTCCTATCAAGCAATTGATTAGTTATAGCGACTTGTTCTTACAGTAAATATCTTACAAAATCATGACCTTTGGGATTCATCAAAATCCATTGGATTTACCTATAGGTCAACCATTACTAAGGATTGGAGGATTAAAATGTCAACCTGCTAAGACTTTATTAACAAAATTCTAGTTCATTTTTCAAGATCTTTTCTTGCAGTAAATGTATTACAAAAATCATGATCTTGTGATTCTTCATCAAAATCCTGAGATTTGACTATACATCAACAATCACCAAGGTTTAGGGGGCTTAAAGCCATCTTGTTTTTCAAGTGCAAAAACTATGTATTACAAAATCATGATCCTGTGGTGGATTCCTCACCTATATGTAACAATTACCGCCAGCTGCTGTTGAGGTTGTCGTTGTTCTGGTAGAATTGTTATTATTTCTACCACTACATTACTATTACGATTACTGGTGAGGATGCTGTTGATCAAATTATCAAGCATTGCTAGTTCTTTTGGTGCATGTTCCTTATGCTGACAGCTATGTGAAGCATTCTTTTAATGCAATTTTTCTGAAGTTTCAACATTTGATTCAGTGCTTAACTAATACAACCTTTCATATTCTTCATAGATTGTGTTCTCCAAGTTTGAAAAATAATAAAAAATCTTGAGGATATTTTTAGTTTTCAGAGAATGAAACACGTTAAACTGGTTTACCAATTGGGAAGCGATAATTTGCATAATCATCATTGCCAAAGTGTGAATTCTCATGAGTTCTTATTCCATGTTTGCTCACGCAAATTGATGCAAGTGGATTTACGTCGTCGTATTCTGTTGTTAGTTGTCCTTGTGGTTTCTTGCTTTAGGTAAGCAAGAAAAATACAGGGAAAAAGGATGAGATTTTTTTTTTCACAATGAGATTTTGTGATTGTTTTTCAAACATGTAAATGAATGTGTTTTATTGATTCTCTTGTTTAAAAACTTTTGGTATTACTATTCTTACTGAAGCATATAGCTCTCTTTGAAATTGTACCATCTAGTTTTTCTGTAAATTTACTCTCTCTTGATACCATGCAGATGAGCATTGGGAAGAAATGGAAGGAAGTCATTGACTGCAATGATAAGATTGTGTACAGCTTCCACGTATGTCTCAGAACCTAGAAATTTATGCATCATTCCTAATATTGGAGAATATTGTTCATGTTCGATTCATCGATGCCAGCTAGTCAATGTATTTCTTTTCTTTTCATCATTTTATTCATAAAATATCTCAAAATGAGCTGAAAATATGATTAAGTTTCTATAACCATTGTCATTGTTTGATTCTGGTTAGTATGTTTCAGATCGTATGTTACATTCTCGGTTCTTGGCTTTTTACAGGACGACTCAAGAAGAGAAAAATCAAGCAGAGGTGGTCGGTACAGTGTGTGATTGCTGCAGATGACTTATCAACTCCCATTTTTTGGGAGTTATGCAGGTACTTACTCTTTCGAGAGAGGGGTTTGAATCCTACTGAAGAACAACCTGTTTTCTGTATCCGGATATTGTATGTGCTATGGATCCCAAACAAAAGTCGTCTACAACTTTATGATATTTCTAGTTTTGACTTACCTGTATTTCCATTTATTTTCTTCTGGCAGTTCTGGATTAACTAGTGGAATTAGGGACATATCTAAAATGTGCAGATTGCACGTTGATTAGCGTCGGAGTAGCACTCAAGAGTCCATTAGTGCCCGTCCACCCTCTTTCTGATTGTTTTGGCTTTGTTGACGTTAGATTTTTTGTGAATGTAAATGCAACGAGCATTGATGGAAGCAGCATGCTTTGTTTGATGGACGACTACAAAAGTTGTGTCGCGTAAAACTGCTTTGGTAATAACTAGGGGTCCAGGCTTATGACCATGAAGGTCATAAACTGCTATTAGGCTGTCATGACCCTGCATGATCTCTGGCAAGAGATACAAATGATCAACGCGAACAAGAAGGTTTCGCAGCTTCAAAATGAAGTCTCTCCTCAAAAAGTTTCATATGACCTTCACAAAAGATCATTGCTCAGTTCAAGGCTGGGTGCAGGTGGGGGCCTGACCGACGCCATCGACTTTCCGGTGTTTGGTGCGAATCTCCAACTGCTTCATTCCCAGTGATGTGAGAGGTGATTTTTTTTTTTTTGGTAAATACACGGTAGCAGTACTCTTTCTGTATAGAGCATAAGCTGCTTCACTTGTGGAGTTAGCTCTCTCTCTCTCTCTCAATAATAATAATAATAATAATAATAATAATAATAATAATAATAATAATAATCTAAAATCCTACAAATCAAGGCTTGCCGTACTGGATCTAATAGGCATACCGGTTGTCTATCGGTACGGTTCCGCTTTATATTGAAATTGGCCAAAACGAACTGGCCAGCTCTTCTCCGTCGGAGTCGGGGAAGAAGAAGAGAACTAATTAAAAAAATTTTGAATTAAAAAATTTAGAAATTTTTAAGTGAACGAATTTGCGGACTTCACTTACAATCTCCAAATTAAAAAGTTGCAGTTTTGGCTTTTGTCGCACCCCCGCAGGTTCCCCCGCCCTCCTGCAGGCTCTACCATTCTTCCGGCCTCTGCTGCCCCTCCCGGCACTTCGATGGCGGCTATAGGTTTTTTTCTCTCTTGCTTCTTCGTGCTCACAGAATCGGCCTGTACCGGTTTTTACTGCTTCTGCATATCGGTTACTGGGTCAGGCCTAGCTACGAACATAATAAACCTTATAAAACATTTATTCTCTTTAAATCTACAAATTAAGAATGCCATCTTATCGTGAAGCTAGGAATCCATGTCTTTCCTCGTTCCTCTTTGCCAAGTGAATCAGTCCTTGCCTTTGTTTTCCGACATCACCTATTGACTTGCAAGACCCTGCAATCATATCTCCTCGAAGTTATTGGTCTTCTGATCAAAATCAGTGCATAAGATTGAGATCAAGCAGTAACAAATGTTAACAACACATGGGAGAGTGCAGTGCAGTGGTCTTTCCTCTGAGCATATTAAAACTCTTTTACTTTCAATGATGATGTGAGCCTTGTTCGCTTGAGGAACTGAGAGGCCTTTGTTTCATTCACATTGCCCGTCGGTTGAACTGGCTTTGCAAGGCTGTGCAAGGTCTGACTAGGCTAGCATCGGTCCCTAACGGAGAATAGGTCGACCAGCTTCCACCCTCGAACCTGTTGGCTGATTTAGAGGTCTCTATGAGGGGACTCAGACCGAGGCCAACTGATTGTAAAATAGATACTCTACCTTTATATAACTATTCTTTCTTGCTTCACGGTGGGTAGGAAGAAGGTTACGGAAAGATGTGATCGGTTTTGACGGTTATTGTGGTTAAGAGTCTCTAGTTTCGGGGCATGTTGCAAGGCGCACAATGAAAATATGTCACAAGACATAGTTCTTACATGTATTTAGTCCCAGATTAGCTGTGTACTAAATGGATATTGGGTATTTATGCAGTGTTGGGACTTCAAAAAACACATTTTACTAGTTTTTTTAGAGGTCCTAGAATGTAAAAAATGATATCAAAGCATATCCGAGCTATGTCCTATATGTACTTGAGGATCCTCTAGCATAATTCAATTAAGATTGACCATGAGCTGTTTCGAATATTAATGATTGGATTTGCGGTACTAGTTAATAGATTTGAATGGATTTGGATTCTAAGCCTAGTGAGGATGCTGAGGCTTAAACTTGGAAAGCATGTGAGGACTCAAGAGGTGTGTTTAGTTCTATATTGGCTATGCACTAAGTAGATCCTAGGTATTTATACAGGACTAAGGAATCCAAATAACAATTTTTGGCTAGCCTTCTTAGATGAGGTCTTGGATTGTTATAAATGGTATCAGAGCAGACCTGGTTCATGATTCATGCCAACTAGCAAACACTGCAGCATGGGCTTATTTGAATTGACCATGAGCTACTTATGATGTTTGTGATACATGTGATGAGATTTGGATGAAGTTGAATCCCTAGTTTGGTGAGAATGCTAGGGCTTAAACTGGATGAGTATTTGAGGATATGTGCAAACATGTGTTTAGTCCCATATCAGCTATGTATTGGGTAGATCTTGGTATTATACAGAGTCAAATAATCTAAATAATACCTTCAGACTAGTTTTTTTGAATGAGGTCCTCAGTTATGACTAAGTGGGCTTCAAAGGCATATATTCATTGGCTTTGAATGTTTGAAGCCAACAATTTTTGGAAGAAACATGATGAGCTTTCTAAAAGCCTTCTTTAGAAATTGAGTTTTTCTCATGCTTTTTACCCTATGTTCTCTCCTAACAATAGCCAATGTTTTATCAAAGTAGAAAAATAATAGGGTAAATTATGCTTTTAGTCCTCCAAATTTAGGTTGGATTTTCAATAAGTTTCTAAACTCCAAAAGCTCAAATTTGGTCCCTATTATTTTGCCACTATTTTAATGTCGTTCTTCCCTCCGATTCTAGACTCTTTTTCTTACTGAAATCCCTGTTGGCATTAACCGATGATCACATGGCCAATTACGTGGCATAAATCACTTAGATCGGTGACTGCATGGCTGGTTGGTGATGGTGTGGCATTCTTTTCCTTGCTGGCATCATTATCAGCATATGGGTAATGATGTGGCATAACAAATAGAAATTTTTATTTTAATGATATGGTATATAGATGATGATGTGGAATATATATGACGTAGTATTATATGGGTGATGATGTGGCACATAGCACGTGCTATAATAAAAATTTTTGCCAAAAAGTGTCCAATCATCGAGCACATGTCATCATGTATGTACAATCACTGAGTACATATCATCATGTGTTAAACAGGTTAGGTTGGCCAGTTTAAATAGGATAGCAACAGGTTCAGTAGGTTTTAAATGGGTTAAACAACCCTTAAATAGGTTAAATAAGCTAGGTCATGACCCAATTCAATTATTAAATAAGTCAAAACGGGTTAAATAAATCAAAGATTTAAGCATGAATTTGATTTGTTAAATAGACAATACTAGAAGGGTTAACAAGTTTATTGCCTAAATTTATTTATGCCAAACCAAGAACCGCTAACAGCGGTGCATTTGCATGTCAGATTGATCATAAATTTCTATCCTTAAGGAGAGGCTATTACTCTTGCACGGTAGGTACATGTGAAAGCCTGTGATGGTGGGACATTCCTCTTCTTTTGCTGCACGAAGTTGAATCTTTGCACGTTTAATTTAGTTTTTACCAACTTTATATTAAGGGTTCGTTGGACTCACCAGAACATAGAATTTTTTTTTTTAAAAAAAAAATACTTCTGATCAATAAATGCTTTACTCCATGCGGATTCCCAGGTTCAAGATGTTTTAACTCGAGAGAGGGAGGTTAATGAGCAATGGCCTTTTTAGTATGCGGAGAGAGATGGAAGTAACGGCGGAGGTAGCGAAAGCCCGGTTTGGTGATTCCAAGGGAGAAGGCCCGAAAGCAAGAGATGTGGCTGTCCCTAGGGTCTATGTTTCCCCAGGCATTAAGCTAAAACTTGGTGATATCGCTGCGAACAGCGGTCGGGAGGGCCGAGGGAGGAGGCAAGCGAGACAGGGACAGGAAAGAGAGGGGATGGATTATTAATCATTAACCCCTTCTCTCTTTTCCCTTCAAAATAAACTATATGCTTGTTCTTCAAATTTTAAACTTGCCATTACCATGAAAGCTTATATCTTTCTTAAATTACAAAAATGCTACTATAAATAATTGTTTAATTCGATAAAGGAGTGAAAAAAATCCGTCCCTGTAATGTAGCATCGGGGCTAATATAATCTGGTTAGTGGGGCGAAGTAAATGAAGATGGATGATAGAGATTTTAAAAAAAATAAAAAAAAATTTGGTACCAATATCCATATTCGCGTCCAATTGCACTTTTGTATGTAAGAAAAAAAAAAAGAAATATTATCTGACTCAAAATTTAAAAATTAATGAGTAATAGACACCATTTTACTTAACTTTGTAACATGATAGTTTTAGTATGTATATATAATTAAGAACACTTGAAGACTAACTTAGCACCATTCAAAAATTGGTGGATAGATTTATTAGGTCAAATGTTCAGAAAGATACCTAACCTAGACAACTATATTTCAGGAAAGATGGTAAAATATAGTTAATCATCCAGTGCTCTCTCTCTCTCTCTCCCCCTCTTCTCACTTTCTCTACAACTTTATTCTACTAAATATGGGAGGACCAAATAAGTAAGGAATAACATTTTTGTTGATTAGTTAGTTAGAGAGTGGATACATATGATTAAATCCATTTAGAGGGTAGTTAGCTATTTGGTATCCAAGCACAACCTAGAAGAATACACAGGTATTTTTTCTAAAAATAAATTTGTTTATATAGTCTAAGGACTTCCTTATTATCTTATTTTTTTCTTATTCTAGAAGAAACTCTCTCCCCCTGCCAATCCTTATTATCTAAAAATACACTCTCTTCTGTCCTTAAATAGTTAGCTGTTTTATCAAATTTGTTTATCGTTGAGGGGGAGAAAGAGACTACCTGGCTGCGGCCTGTGAGAGGGAGCAATTGTTGTTATATTTAGAACTCGTTCTGAGTCATGCCGAACTAGACGTTAGCCGGTATGATCTTCGTTACCGATCTGGCATATCTTAGTATAGATACATGGTAAAGCAGCCCTGAAACACTGTATTTAGCTCTGTTGTTTCTCCTCCTTTAAACTTCTCTAATAATATTGAGACCATGATATTGTATCAGGTATATTATTCAATGGAATGCCATCCAGCAGAAACAACTTATCAGTACCAAATTCCTCTGAACTCCATATTTCCCGAACAAGTCATCAGCGTTTGAAATATTCATTTCAGGGAGGAAAATCATAAGGTCATAAAGCGGTCATTATTATACTATCAACATAGAACAGACTTTCAATAATAACATGGATATCTAAGATTGAGCTCGGACAGAGCTCTTCTTCCAAGCCTTGTAGCTTTTACTCTCCAGCATCCTCTCCACCTCTTCGAATGGCAACCCTTTGGTCTCAGGCACAAACAAGAAAATGAGAACAAATGCAACCACAGAAATACAGCAGAACAAGAGGAATGTTGGTGCAGTGCCTAAAGCCTCAGTCAAGCTCAAGAATGTCTGTGTGACAATCAGGTTAGAGATCCAATTCGCCACCGCAGCCACCCCACCACAGACTCCTCGGTATCTCAGTGGGTAGATCTCAGAGTTGACAATCCAAGGAACAGTGCCCATGCCCGGAGAGTAGGAGATGATATACGCTCCAAGGCTGATGAGAGCCAACCAGCCAAAGTTGCTAGGGCACCCTCGAGTGTACCACTCACGGCTTGCTGCTTCGCAGAATTGTTTTCCAGCAGATTCAGATGTCAAGCAGGTGCCAGGAAGAAGCTGTTCAACAAATAAGGCATGATCAGGATAAGATAATTTGAAACTTTGATGCTAACAACTCTAGATATATGCGCATCTAAAATGAAGTTAAATAATACTTCCTTCTTCTATCGACATGGACATTCATGCAACATAGATAAAGCCAATTTAGTAAAAAGAAGACTGGAGTGCAACATTTTGAGCATCACTCTCTAAGAGCATATGCCTGTTATATTCTACAGAGATACTGGTGGTGCCATTACATCTTTTTTATGATCAAATTTAGTTGCAGTAGTTAAATTTATCCAATGTCAAGATGTGTGTGTTAAAGGCAATGAAAATTCACCCCAAGGCATTGACACCATCTGGGATTTCACATGGGGCTTCTCCCTGGCCCATGCGCTATGAGGAATGCCAACAACTGGACCAGAGTCCGGTTGGAGAAAAAGCATTCCACGTTTGCGTTATTTAACTGATGATAGTAACGCTTTCTTATTAAAAACATCCAATTGAACAAATCACATACTAAAGCTTATTGATGATCATTCAACGAAGGTTCTTAACAATTTAAATAGCTGAGGTACTTACTTTATTCCCATCATGAGCACAAAATCCACACCCAGCAGCGGCTTTCACGCAATTCATACATGTCCATGTTGTGCCTGAAGCTGGCTTGAAATCAGGGCAAGTTAAGTTTCCACTGACCTGATTCGTCAACTCAACTGCTGGGGAATGTGAAGCAACTCCAAAGAACACACCACCTAGCAAGGCCAAGCATGTAATGATTCCAATCAAACTGAGAAGTAGCAGCTTTCTCCTTCCTGCTCTGTCAACAAAGAAGATACTGACAATAGAGCCCAAGGCATTGAGACCAGAGGTTATCAGAGAAAGTGCCAATGCAGTACTGTTGGAAGCATAACCAGCCAATTGAACTATCGTGGGACTATAATACATAACTGTGTTGATACCCACAAACTGCTGAGCTACCTGGACGAGAATGCCTGCCACAAGCCCTCTGCGAACAACAGTACTACCCATTCCCTTCTTTAATTTATTGAACATGCCATGTCCATCAACAGAACCTTCCTCAGCTATTTCAGCTTCAACCGATAACCGTAAAGCTTCCATTTCTTTATCAAGCTCATGAGAAGGGTATATCTTCCTCAAGATTTCTGCAGCTTCTTCTTTTCTCTCCTGTTTAATAAAAAATAAAAATAAAGAGAAAATCCATGATCACTATCATGCAGCAAAATACTGGACAGAACAAATGAAAAGTTCTATAAGGATTAGATTAAAACAGCAGAAAGTAGAAAGCTGTACAAAAATGTATGTAAAAATGTCAGTAAAAACCACATCCGGATATGAGAGGAAATATATTATTACCTTTCTATACAGCCACCTAGGTGACTCGGGAAGCATCAGCATCAATATAAACTGAACTAAAGCAGGAAGTCCAGCCACACCGAGCATCCAGCGCCAAGTTCCTGCTGTCTGCACCAAAAAATGGAAAAAAGGAGTTGAAATGTCAGTACTATTATTACCATCTGGGAACAACACTTCAACAGAAAGGGAGAAATTTGTCTAATTACCCGCGTGAAAGCCAGATTTATGAGGTAGGACAGAAATTGCCCTCCTGTAATAAGTAGCCCATTAGTGCTAACAAGGGCACCTCTAATTTTGGCAGGAGAAGCTTCAGAAATGTAAAGAGGAGAAGTCATAGAAGCCATCCCGACTCCTAAGCCAACAAAGATTCTCCCTAGGATTATAATTGCAGGAATTGGTGCCACAGCCATTACAATAGCACCAACAAAGAAGAGCGCATCAGCAAGCAATATTGAAGGTCTCCTTCCAAATCTGTCATTCATCCATCCACCAAAAGCAGCACCCACTATAGCTCCAGCTACAGCCATGCTCACAATGGTTTCCTATTGACAAAGTAATGGGTCAAACACGTAAGCTGGGAGGAGGCATAGGTTGGGAAAGATCTACTATAACAAATTCTGTAAAATCATATTATTAATTATCATGAACATAAGGGAGCAAACCTGCAGTACAGTACTCCTATCGACTTGTTGGAAGTCATCACGAATGTATAGAAGTGCTCCAGATATGACACCTAAAACAATAATCAGCGAAAATTTTGAATCCATGCACCAATAATCCATGAGTTATTTGGACACACAGGAATGATACCAGATTGCATCGCAGAAATACAGCAAAAAAAGTGAACACTACATGTTCTCTGACATGCATTAAATAGTCCAACAATAAATGTGTACATTGTGTACAATATAATGCAGTCATTAGGCCTGTACAAATTTAGAGGCCCATGAAATAAGTTTGTACATTAGAAAGATCAACAAAAAGATACCAGATTGAATATGAGCGTGCAGTATCAAACTAGGTTCATCTGGCGGCAGAATGCTTAAATAACAGAGAGCCCACCAACACAAGAAAAGTTAAGGACATCCCTAATGCAGTGAAATATTAGAATCACCTGATAACTTTGATGTGAACATTTTTTTTTAAATGGACAACTACCTCCTCTACTCCAAAAAACATTTGCAGAATGTTTTAGACCAACAATATGAAAAGGCTATCTTTCAGACATGCATAAAGAAGTTTCTACTAAGGCACCAGATCTAGCATTCTCATCACCTCTGAACCACATTCTATCCACCAATATTTGGTGACATGGGCATGACATCTTGTTTGGTAGGACAGGATTTCTTCTAAAGGACAGCATAGATGGCAGTTTTGGGAGCCCGTATAGAGATTTATATGCCTAAATTCAGAAGATAGGTTTTATTTCATGACAGTTATCAAAACTGATTTACCGTTATAATATGCATATTATCATGCACATTTGGAAGAGAAATCACGCAAAAAGCCTGAAAACAAATTTACAGCTAAAAGGGTAAAAGTACATACATTTTTTACTCAAACTGTTATATGTCTTTGGCCAGAGGATAGTCTGGCATCCGAACATAAAATTCAAAAAAATTGTACAATTCCAGAGTGAAAACATATCATGCTGCTTTAAAAAGCATACAAAGAGATGAAGAGATAATGATAAACTTTTATCTGCCAAAACATCATGGTAGTCATTTAGCAATGAAAGATGTCTAGATATTTAAAGAAAGGACTGCTCCATTATGGTGTAGATTCTATTCTAAGGCACCACAATGGCCACCTCTTCAGCTCTGGGCCATGTCCCACTTTAAATTGAAAAAAAGTCTGATACTTAACATTCTCCTATCTGGTGTTTATTAGAATAAAGCGTTTAATTCCATAAAGCGAATTCACTCATTTTTGAGAAATCATAAACATGTTGAAGATCCACTTGCTATCTTTTATAGTCTCTTCTTTTCTTTCATTTTTTTCTTACATTCATATGCAAATAGTCCTAACAGCAAGAATTGGCAGCTTCCAGAAAGAATTTAAGTAAGAATTAGGACTTTTCTTGGATAAAGCAAGTCATACAGTTTTCCTAATAAAATATCCAAAAAAAGTGTAGAACTCATAACTTCCAGAAGTGTGCATAAAATTTCCTTTGTGGCCAGCAGCTTTGTTATAACCTTCACTTCTTAAACCCAACCTGTCAGTCCATAGTGGTGTCAATGACTGAGCATTACCTTTCCTTAAGCACAACAACATGTATAAGCAGAGAAGAAGGCTCCACCTGAGTAAATGGGGCAGTAGATCCTGTGCACACAATGAAATTTTTTATTTGTGCCTTAATGGGCTCTTTCAACCTAGACATCAAAGCAGAAGTATAATCTATTTGCAAATCCTTGGGGATAGCATTACCAAAAAATTATCCATACATTGGAACTTAGGGAAAAAGAAGAGGTCATTGACAACCGGACCTCTTTTTTTTAAAGAAAATTGAGAAAGGAAGGCTCATCCACAGTGTAATTACCTAGGTCCCAATACTAGGGGATGCACTGTCCAAGATTTGAACCCAGACCATCCAGTTGCTACAAAGTGGTATGACCAATGGGAAAAGCCCGATCCGTTATCCCCTTGAAGAAATTGTTTAAAGAAAGATCAATGTTTTGGACCACTATGTCCTAAAGTGCCTTCACCATCTCTCAACCATAATATGCATATCAGATCATATTATATGAACAATTAAACTTTGCAATGTGTAGCTTATAACAAACCTCACCGAGAAAACAAAGAAGTGCTATGCTTTCAATATGACACTGAACAGACAACTAAAGTTGAATTGTGTACCTGTATCGTAGCCAAATAGAAGACCACCAATGCCGGCAGAGAATGCAAGGCGAAGAATGTACGGGTGCTTCCATGTCAAACTAAAACATTCCTTAAATTCCGTTTTGTCCGCTTTATGAACACCTCCTTCCATTGCATTAACTATAGAAGAAAATAGCCCAGAAGATCCCTAACTCCGAATACTTAAACGCTAGCTTGCTAAAATCCTGTCCTACACTGGCATGAAAAAGAAGCATTGATACATTCTGCATGAGCAAAAGATTATTCGCAAGCAACATGACCATGGAATGTGAATCAAGGTTAATCCTCAAGTGAGACCAGTTAGAATGATTATGGCTGTTGGTCATAATCATGCTTTCGTCGTAAAAATGACAATGCAATACATGAAACACATCAAGTAGCCAGTTAAAAGACATATAGCAGTAAAACATGCAATGCAGTCATAAGAATATGAAATGCCAACTAGCTGAAACTGCAATTCTTGATGATAAAAGACCATATCAAACAAGAGAAATTAATGAGATAGGTCTATAACTAAGAAAGCTATTTCAACAAAACATTGGCAAGAATTAAGAGCACACCAAGAGAAGACAGTAAAAAATATATTTCTTCGTGGCTATAATAAGGGGGAAAAAAATAAATTACCATGATATGAAAATGCCAGTAAACAAGCATGTTGAGAAAAGGCAAGGACAAACAGAACATTTATCTTGCTAAGTACCAACCAGTGATGGTGAAAAAAGATTCGTAGACACCAATCCAGGTACACGGAATAAAGCTTGTTGCTTGTGGTCATTGTTATGACTGCCGCACAAGCAAAAGCACTTTTGGAACCTCTCAAATGAAATGGTTTGATTTCCTTGACTCCTCTAAATAAATTATTGTACCAAACATGCAAGAAACCCAAGAGTTCTAGAAAAGAAAGGGATCGAATAATAAATAACGACTTGTTCCCTGAAGATGGCACCACAAATAACAAAGTATTTAAGCCCTGAGCAGTAAATTCAGGATCACTAAAAAATGAATTTTAAGAAAAGTTGATGTGTTCTCAAAGTTAAAAAAGAAAGAAAGATGCTTTCTCATAGTTAAAAACGAACATCGAAGAGGCCCACCAAACAAAGACAAAGACAGAGACAGATGAGAGAAATGTTCAGCTTTTCCTTTTCGTCAAGGGCACACATATTCCAGATAACATCAAGATCCAAACTTTAAGCACAAAATGTCCTTTTCAATGTCCCTTACAGCCTAGATTATTGTCCCTTTTCTGCCTTCCCCAATAAAATGGGAAACAAATCAAAGCATAAATGAGAATGGCGCAAATGATTAACATTAACAACTGCCCGAATCATTTTTTTTGGAGCAAAACATGGAATATTACATGAATCTAGCCTTGTTCCGCGCCTCAGGAAAAAAAATCTAAAGGAAGAAAGCGGAATATGGGGGAAAAGTCATGTCTTACAAACCAAAAATTCCTTTTTCAACCAAAAAAATAATGTAAAAAGAGTAGAATAATCCAACCCATACGTTCTCACATGCAACGATTATTAAAAAATTGAATAAAAAAATGAATAAGCATGTCGCATCTTCTCGTTCTATTCCAAGAAACACTATAAAACGAAGGCGAACCCAAATCTCACATTCCGATCTCTTTAAAATAATCAAAAAAACCAAAAAGAGAGGAAAAGGGGAAAAAATGGTCTCTAAAACTTACCCGAAGCCTTTCTATATCTATGCGTCTCTTCCCTCCTCGTTAGAGAGTCTTTCGACTTCCCAACCAGAATCCTATAATCTCCAAGGATGTCAATCCCTAGGCGAAGAGGCCGATGGGAAGGAAACAAGGCCAGAGAAAGAGAGTACGACAATCTTAAGCAAAGAAGAAAGAAAGAAAGTACGACAAGAGCTGAGAAGTGGCGGCGATCTCAGTTACATCCAAATCTTTTTCCCTTGAAAAAGTAAATTATTTTAATGGATTTATCGGATTTTTGGTCCGATCTTTTCGGACTCGATATTGCCAATTTTAATGAAAAGAAGATACAGGATAAGGGGATCGCGTTTTCGCCGCGAAGGGATGCCTTATCCAGTTATCCGGCCCTACCGCAATCTCCTCCCGCCGATCTCGCGGACCGCGTATCACGAACGAAGGCAATGGAATGGATTGAAATGAGAAACGTCACGGTGGCGGCCGGCCGGCCCGCCGCGCCGTGAGCTGCTAATTTATCAAGCTAGATAACGGCCACTGCCACGGTTACACTAGTCTTTTCCATGATTTCTTTGTTCACCGTTTGTTTGATTAATAATATTTTAAGACAGAAAATAAAGAAAGGAAAATTTTGGATAAAAATTAAAAAAAATGAGAATAAAAATTTTAATCATCGGCGCTACTGTTGTATTGTATTGTATTTATAGATACATACTTACATAAGAAAACATATAAAAATTATGATTTAATTAATTTAAATTTAAAATTAAATTTAAAATATAATAGAAATGTTAATTTTGCGAGCTGATGTTCGAAATTCAAATTCAATTTTAAAATATGCTAAAAGTGATAATCATGTTGGCATGTCTTGTTATTTATGATTTTGGCTAGTATGAATCAAGTCTACTATCAAGAAAATTGATGGCAGACCACTGTAGGAGGAAGAGAGAAAGAGGAAGAAGAAGGAAAGGAGGAGGAAGAAGAAGTTATAGAGACGCAGAAAGAGGAGGAGGAAGAAGAAGTAGAAAGGAGGCTAGGAGTTTTTATTCAATCATTTAGTTCCCTAATTAGATCCTCAATCAATTGACTAAGTCAACCGATTGATTGCATACCAAAATCGATCCAATCACTCGACCCAATTATATGACTTAATAGCTAACCCAATTGACTAAAATAAAAGCAATTGACCAAACTGACTCAACCAATAATAAAAGCAACTAACCAAATTGACTCGATCAATAATAAAAACAACTAATTGACTCCATTATCTAAATGAGAGGCTCTGATGTCCCCATCAACTCCTCCTAGGTGGGAAAAAATTTAACCCCATCGAGTGCAGATCTGGCTAGAAAAATTTCTGCAGACACATGGTCTTAGAGAGGGAAAGGAACGCTGTGGGAAAGGGGCCTGATGGGCTGGAGTGGAGGTGGGCCTTGGGTTGGGAGTGGGCGTGTGGGCTTGGGCTAGGAGTGGGCGCATCGGCTTGGGCTAGAAGTGGTGAAATGGGTTTGGGGTCTTGGGAGTGTCGTGTGAAAGAGGGAAGATGGGTGGTGTGAAAGGGGGTTGGGGAGGGCGGCTGGCGGTGAGGAAGGGTGCTGCACGTGTGGAACCGGCTCGGGTAAAATCAGCGCCGACACGAGCGGAGCTCGGGTGGTTGTGTCCGCCGTCCTACGCTGGAGATGGAGGCCGAGAAAGGGAAGAGGCACGGGCGGAGGCAATGGGGCTCGGCCGGTGGGCATCGGTGGCGGGCGGCGTGGGTGCTCGTCCTCGTCGTCGGGTGGCCATAAGGAAGGAGGGAGGTTCCGCGGCGTGAGGTGGCGGTTGTGGGGCGGCTCGCGGCGGAGATCCGGCGACGCTGTGGTCGGCCGTCGGGAAGGAACTTGGAGGGGCGGAACACGGCGGGGCGGTGGCGTCGGCCGGTGGGGCAGAAGGAAGAGAGGAGCGGCGGCTTGCGGTGGCGCTCTGCGGATGAAGAAGCAGAGGAGGCGGCGCTCGGGCGGGGTGCTCGACGGCGAAGTTCGGCAACGGCGACGACGCGGCGAGGAGGCAGGCACAGCGCAGGGGGCGGCGGCGACGGAGGAAGACGAAGAGGTATTTTTCTTCTCTCTCTCTCTCTCTTTTTTTTGTGGTGAAAACCGGAAGGAGGGAGGAATGAGGTGAGAGGGAAGGCCTCAGTGGCGGTGGGGTGCTGGCACAGGAGGGAGGGAACGAGCAGCGACCTTCTCCTTTGGCAACAGAGGAGGGGCTTTTCCCCTGAGAGAGAGAGAGGGAACAGAGGGTGGAAGTTGGCGGGGACGGGGATGGATGCGTGGGCACAGCCCAGGGGGTGGTGAAGATCCGGTGACTAGCATAACAGTGCGAACCGTAGGGCTGCAAGATCGAGGTGCTTTAGCGACCGAGGCAAAGCTGTGCCTCTGATACCAAGCTGAGGCAGACCACTGCAGAAGGAAGAGAGAAAAAGAAAGAACAATAAAAGAAGGAGAAAGAAGAGGTTATAGGGATACAGGAAGTAAAGAAAAGGAGGAAGAAGAAGCAGAAAGAAGGCTAGAATTTTTTTATTCAATCATTTTGTTTCCTAATTCATGAGAGGGGTGGCTTTTATATAAGTCTTATATCAAATCAATTAATTGACGACATACCAAAATTGGACCCTCAATCAATTGATTAAGTCAACCGATTGATTACATACCAAAATCGATCCAATCACTCGATCTAATTACACGACTTAACAGCTAACCCAATTGATTTGACTAAAACAAAAATAACTGACCAAACTAACTTGATCAATAACAAAAACAACTAACCAAATTGACTCGATCAATAATAAAAGCAACTAATTGACTCCATCATCTAAATGAGGAGCTCTAATGTCCCCATTAAAAATATTCTAACTACTTATTATGAAAAAGTTAATTAAGCCCATGATTACTAATTTGGTAATATTATAATTAATCGACCTCTCATTTTTTACTACAAATTATCGACCTCTTTTTGTCACATTACCAAGAAAGCATTAAGTGCAATGAGAACCGTGTAAAGAGGGATGCAAATAGACTAGGTCGATCCATGACCTAATTCGGTTCTGGCTCAATTAGGTCTGACAATTTAAAAATCATAGTGGGGTTTGATTCAAAAATTGGACATGATCGAAATTTTTGGTCAAGTTTGGATTTTATAATTTTCAATTTGATTCGACCCGACTGAGTGCACATATCATTCGGATCTAATTTAGATCAACAAAAAATAGACCCAACCCAAGTCAACCTAACTCAGCTTGGTCGAAAAACTCAAATCATATAAATCTTTTTCTCCTTCATTCTAAATATCTCTCTAAATTCATTGGACGAATTCTCATTTAAACTAATTCATCCTTATTTTTAACATTCATATTTCATTATTTATTTTGGTAGATTCTTAAATATAATGCTATCAAGTATATCAATAAATAGTTTTTATAAAAATCATAACTTGTAAACTTCAGAATGATCAATTACATGGATCAGATTAAGAGTTTGGATAAAAATTCAAGTTTTTAAGTTGGCTCTTTTTAATTTTATTTATTTTTTTGTGATTTTATATTTAATTATCAATCATTATATTTTAGTTATAAAATATTATAAGTGAATAGCTAGATGTTTGGTTAAAATGCAAATCCAACCTACCTCGATTTTGACTCTAATATGAAAATTTTGAATTGGGTCTAGTAATATTTAACCCTGATCCAACCTGAATGAATCATTGGATCTAAAATCCTCTTCATGGATCCTACCCAACCGACCAATTAGCTAATGGTTTTGCTCCAGTTCCAAAATCATAACCAAAATACAAAGTTGGGTTAGGTCGGAAACCAACCCATTTGCAGCCCTACTCATAAAATTACTTTATTAAAATTTAAATTCCCACATTTGATGCAAGCCTCCTTTAATTTAACAAAGTTGCTAATATTTTGTCTTTGCCCGATTAAACTTTCAATTGGATCTCCTTGTATTTTCAGTGTATGCAGGTACTTGCCGTTGGTCCTATCGTGGTGTAGGTGGCTAATCGGTGATGGTCAGAGTGTGGATGTGGTAGGGGACGCTTAGGTGGAGGAGCTCCCATTGCGGCGATGGCCGACCCTAGTCAGTGTTGAGGTCGAGGAGGGACTCCGGATGTGCGACCTTCTTCTCCTAGGTGGTTGGGTGGGATACCGACCAGATCGATCAGCTATTTGGGGAGCCACTTACGGAGCGGATTCGGTCGCTCCCAATTTTGGGGCACTTTTGCCCCGATGTCAGGGTGTGGAGCTCATCCTGCATGGCTAGAGTCAGGGTGGCTGACATCTACTGTGTTGTCCAAGGCGGAGGGCAGTTGGGGATGGAGCTCGGCTGGATCTGGCGGTTTGGGCTGCACCCCAGAGTGGCTTTATTCCTCTGAAAGGTCGCCTGGGGTAGGTTACCGACGAGATTGCTGCTGAGCGGGAGGGAGATGGGTATCCACCCTCAGTGCCCAGAGTGTCAGACGGATGAGTCGCTGGACCATGCTATCTTCCAGTGCCATCGGGCCATGAGGATCTGGCAGCAGGTAGGCTTCTCCATGAACTTGTGGAGTCATGCAGCGTCCTTTCTCCAGGTACTCCAATTCTTGGATGCGTCCTTGCAGTCCAGACCTGAGGCAATGCGGGCGACCTATACTGCCTATCAGATCTGTTTAGCGAGGAATGCATGGATCTTTGACGAGAGGAGTCCCCCACCCGGGGTGGCAGTAGAGAGGGTGCGGAAGCTGGCAGTGGTGGCCTCTCAGGTAATCCGCTCGGATAGACCTTTGATAGCTCGGAGCATTTGGGGTGCTACTTCCGCTCGTGGAGTGCCCCATATGGTGTTTTTCATCTGGGAGCCCCCACCTCCGAGTTTCTTCAAGGTCAACTTCGACGGATGCATCTTGCAGGGCGGCAGATGTGGAGGTGCGGGCTTCGTAGTCAGAGGCTCCGATTCTAGGGTGATCGTGGCCAGGGGCTGCCGCTTGTTCGACATTTCAGTGCTAGCGACGGAGTTGAGAGCGGCCTAGTTGGGATTGAGGTATATTTAGTGTGCTTTGCTAGGACGAGAGGTTCTCTTGGAGGGTGACTCTGCGACGGTCATTGGGTGGATTCTACAAGCATTGGGTGGAGTTGGTGATTACCACCCGTTGCTGAGAGACATCCGGGCTATGGTTGCTGATGGGATGGCGATCCAGGCGAGACATGTGTTCAGAAAGGCCAATGGGGCCGCTGATTGGGTGGCTTCTTTTGTTGCTGACCATTCCGGTAAACTCGGTTCCACAGAAAGGAGAGGAAAGAAGACAGGTTCGGAGCCGTAAGTAGCCTAGTCCAATATTCGAGGGAAAACTATCTATGGGTAGGCGAGGCGGAGTTGCCTAGTACTCTTCGTGATGTATTACTTTTTGATTTTTTGGATGTATTCGTATACGTTATGTATGGCACCTCTATTTTAGGGGAAAAAGAGAGAGCAAAATTGACAAATAACTATGCTGAGGGATTTAACGTTTTCATGCACCAAAAGTTGTTTTTCTATTTATGAAATAAATATTTCTTTCATTTAGTAAAGACATGATTTAAAAGGATGTTCTTCTAACTAACATGAATAATTGTTGCAGAATATTATTTACTTTAAAAACAATTCCATAAACTTTGTTATTTTGGCTTTTAATATCAGCTGTTATTATTAGCAATGACCGGAAGAGAATAAGAATAATCATTAATAATTGATCTTTTTCTACTGTTTATGCAATTAGTTTTGAACAAAACCTTTATAGAACTAAAATGGTATTTTCCTCGCTTCAAGCTTTCAATGACAATTTAAATTTAGTTCGATGAAAAATGCTAAAATTCATCCCTCTAATCTTCACTTTTTTCGCCAATCCTGCATGAGAGATGACAATCGATTAAACTGTATCTATACTTCAAGCTCGAACTCGCACCAGCCAAGTGTGTGCAGATCTGTTCGTAAAAAATTATTACAATCCAAGAATATGATAAGATTTTCATTAGTACCTCCCATTAGTTTTTGCCGAATATCTCAATATTATCTCATACTGGAGCGAGTAAATATGACTTATATTCTTGTTGGAACGGTAATTAACCGTCTTAATATAACAATACCCGTCAAGCGAAATCTTGGGGGGCGAGCATATTTGGGAGTCACGGCGCAATTATGGATATATATTTTTCTATTTTTAATGGATAGAGTTAGATAAATAGGAAATTGGTGACAGGGTTAAGTGCTCGTCGAACAGCTCGTTGCATTGAGGTGGTTGCCTTGAAGGCCACCATTCTCCTCAAAAAGGCACGTATAACACATTTTAAGACCTCATAATATGCTATTGTTCCTAGACACACAAACAAGCCATGAATTGTCTACAATTTAATGGGTCCAAACCACTTCAATGAATAAGTTCATAGAATAATCCTACTTACTGCATGACATTGTAATCGCATCGTCTCCGCATGGAGGAGGTTTTGGATTCAAATCCATGGTGTTCTTGCTACATTTCTTAAAAACTTGCAAGATCCATTACAGAATAGGATACGGAAGCAAGATTTGTAACCATAATTAAAAGGAATTGATTGATATGACTGCAGACAGAGTTGATATATAAATCAATAACTGACTTTTATTTGCAAATATAAATTGCTCGAATGCTGATAAGTGCTCGAGAGCTCAGGTTTTTGATTAGTGACTTTACCAATTGAACTAATTAGCATACTATAACTAAATCTATCTTATGCTAGTTTTTAAATATTTTATGTGATAAAAGTAAGCCCAAGGATTCGTTGTGACATCTCCATCACATTCCCTTACGTAGACCACATCATCTCTGGATATCCGCTCACTTTTTTTTTAGGAGAAAAAAATTAGACTATCACACATTTTTGTGGGGTAGGCTACGTGTGGTAGGCCTTTTGGTTTAAGCGTGGCGCCACGGGTCACCTGCTAGCCTTAGCTGGTAGTAAGAACTTAGGATCCAAAGGAGTCCAAAAGAGCTAAGTTCTCTTGGACTCAAAACCTCGAACCCCAACTCATAATTGGTGAAGGATTGAGCTCAACCACCTCATCGCCCATAAATCACTTGTTTGGTTCATAGAAAAAAATTTTCCTCACTAAAATATTTTTTCTAAAAAGTTGAATCTTTTTTTGCATATTTAGTTAATCATAAAAAATTGTTATGTTCCAAAGTGGCTTATGTTTAGTTAAGCATCTACTTTGGTGAAAAGTTGTGTAACATATATAGTATGCCCTTAATAATAGAAAAATCTTATCCTATTATATCTAAAAGCTTGTTGATATTTTTAGAAAAAAATCCAAATTCTCGGAGGAATTAGAGTTTTTCATGTTTCACATTGGTTTTTCTTTTTTGTGAAAATCTTATTTTCATCGAAAAGCTACTTTTTCATCTCGTTGCTTTAAAAACTTCAACCAAACATGAGTCATCTATCCATTTTTTCTTTTTCTCATGGACGCGTTGGAGGGGTCTCGCCAGCAAAACAAGCTCATGACTAAGAGGAGGTTAGTTCTTATTGTATCAATTTTTTATTACCGAAAAAAGAAATATATGGAAACCATTTCATAAAAAAAGAAATATGTGGAAACTATTTCATAATGGTTTACCTTACGTCATCTACAACCATTTATGAAAAAAAAGTCGAAAAATTTAAAATTATTAATGTTTCTAAAAGTCAAACGAATTGTTATATAATGGCAATTGAATAAATAAGTATTACCCCTTATTTAGAAGCTTCGTCATTCACCCAAACAAATCAATATTTTGAATTAAATTTTGCCACACTTATTTTTTTTACTATGTCAATAATGATCTTGATGGTTTCAATAAATTTTGGGCCTTCATATTCTTCTTTAATGTTCCACCATTGCAACAAAGAATTTCACTGTTTCCATCATTTTCAAGAGATCAAAATTTTCAACATATGCGACACATCTACAAGAATAGCTCAATTCTCTAAAAATCTACTCGGTCAAACAATTAGAAAGCAACATCGATGAAATTTCTCAGAAGTATCCAACTTGAGAAAATAGTGTCCCTATTGATATAACCATGTAAACTACCCCTCCGTTTGGGAGTTTTGGGGAGAAAAGAAAAAAAAAGAAAAACTTTAATGAGGAGGGAAAAGAAAAGAAAGAAATAGAATAGACTTTTCTCTCTTCTTGTTTGGAAGTTTTAAGAGGGAAGAGAAAGTACTTTCCTTTCTCTTGTTTGAAAGTTCGAAGAGAGAAGAAAAGAAAGCATACATTTAACACTTTTACTAAAATACCCTTATTATAAAAGGAGCATGCTTATGAGTAGAGGTGCAAATGGATCGGGTTGAATCGGGTCATGAGTGGCCCCGACCCAACCTGAATCCTTATTCGGTTCCTAATTTTAGACCCAGACCCAACCCACTAGAAAATCAGATTGGGTCGGGTTGGGTCTAGATCTAAAGATGTCCTAGGATATATATTTGTCCTTTTAATTTGGTACTTTTCTAATTTAAGGGTAAAATAGGTATTAAATTTTTTTATTAAGTTCCAATTCCTTTCTCTCCAAATCTTCCCACTTATGGGAGGAAAGAAAGGAGGAAATTGGAGCTCAAAATTTTCCCTTCTATTTATTTTTTTTCTTTTCCTTTCTCTCCACAAAAAAACTTCCAAACATCAAAATTTTAACTTTTCCTTTCATTCCATTCCTTTCTTCTCAATTCTAAGTTTTCAAACGGAGCCTAAGTGGTCATGCCTTGTGAAGCCGTGCATCTCTCTCTCTCTCTCTCTCTCTCTCTCATTCTCGACTATGGACTTTGGATCAAAATCTTCTTAAGAAATTTACAAAGCCAGATGCTATATATTATCTTTTTTATTTATGCAAAGGGAGGGTTAGATCACCCTCTTTTATTAAAGGGGAATGTATACAGAAGTTTTATATTACAAAGGAAAACTGCGTTGGCCAGTTACCAAGAAGGTGTCGGCCACAGCAGTTCCCGAAGATACAAATGAAATTTATTTTTTATTAATAAATTCTTTTAATAGCTTAATACATAAATTCTTAGAGTGATCTTTATCAGTTTCCAGTATCATTGGTGTCTCGTCCTTCGATAAACTGGAAAATATATTTCTGATCTCTTCGTTGATCCAAGTCAGCTAAGTCGATACGCTCGCCCGCGAATAAATTTCCCCATTGGGATGCTAAGCTTGTTTTAGTCAAAGATCCAAAGAGCTCGGCGCAATCCCAGCAGAGTTGGGTGATGCTGCCCAGCTCACCTACTCTTCTTGCCTTCTGGGCCATTGTTCACTTGTATCCTTTCTTGAAGGGGTTGATGGGGAGGTAGAACAAGACTCCAACCATAGTGGTTCTCTGGTCTATTCTTCTGCCGTCCATCTTCTCTTTGGTCTGGGTCCGAATCGTTCCTTGTTTTCCAAACAGCAGAGACCCATTCTCAAGCAGTGTGGGAGTGGAGTGCTAAGGAATCCCTCCTGGCGTTTGATCTGTTTCTTCTCATTTTACTTTGCATCATTCCCGGTGTGGAGCGTAAGAAAGTATTATATGAGATTACAGAGTACTCTGGCGCGGAATTTTAAACTGTCTGGGATGGTACTTCACCATGTAAATTTTGTTGAATACAAGAGCTTTTTGATACATTTTGCAGAAAAAAAGAAAGGTTTTTGAAAATTGAAGAGTCAATAATTGTGTGTAATATTTTCTGAATTTCGTTTTTAGTTCTTTCGAGAAAGATGGTGGAGTGCAACTCTCTGAGTTTGAACCCGGAGAGTGATGCCAATCATAAGACGTTCTAGCAAAATTGTAATAAGAAAAATAAGAAATAAGCTAAGAACAGGATCAATGTATTAAAGCCCGCATATATATATATATGTGTGTGTGTGTGTGTGTGTGTGTGTGTTGATAAAGGGATATTAAAGGCTCCACGAAGGGAATAATTGTTAATTATATTCTTCTGAAGTGTTAAATAGGAGAGATGGATGGTTCAAGTTCTTGTGATAAGAGCTTATGGTTTGCCCTCAAAACTCAGCTTAATATAATAGGTTGGTCAAAGGATATCAAGGATATATGGACAACATGGCGGAAAAGACGAGTCAAATGCAACTTTAGAAAAGGTTGGGACCAGTTGGCAATGGCCGTTTGATGGCACCTCTGGCTGGAAAGGAATTCGAGAGTCTTTCTTCGGAAACAATCTTCCATCAATACGATCCTGCAAAGCCCTGCTCACATTTACTAAGTGAGAAAGCTTGGGATCTGAGAAAACCAAAGACAGCTATCAATCTCTGCGGGGTCTTCTTGGCTCTCTTCTAATGAAATAGTTCTTAGGCAACTTATTTTTTAATCTGTAACTTTTATCTTGTTCTTCTTGCTTTGTAAATTCTGTTCCTTTTAAGGAGCAGGGGGAAGCACTTTGCTTCCTCCATTACCTTCAAAAAAAAAAGAAAAAGAAAGAAAGAATGGTTCAAGTACCATTCAGGATTGTATGAACAGTATTAACGTCAGTGTCATGCTTCTGCTATGCCGAGACTCACGGAGGAATTTAGAAGTCATCACTTACGACAAGAAGAAGGTCATCGCGTAAGGCTAGATGCTTCATCTTTATAGATCTTCCACGGGCTTTGATTGGTTTTATGGGATCCATCATCGACAGACCTTTCTCCAGTGCATGAGAAAGCACCGAGAGCCACGGAAGAGACCAAACCGAACAACGATAAGGTCAAACGTTTGATTATTCCATGTAGAACTTCCAGCCAATTATTGGAGAATTGATGAGCTTTAGGGCTCGTTTGGTTCGCGGGAAAAGAAGAGGAGAAAATGTGGTCAACGAAAAAATAATAAAATGTCTTTTGTTTGATTGGAGTTTTCCGCGAACCAAATGAGACCTTAGTGATAGATATGACATCCCCCCGGACATTAAAGACTATGATCTCTCTCTGAAAAGTATGTTGGGCCTTCATATTCTTCACATTATATCTTCCACCATTTGCAATAAAGAATTTTTCACTGCCTGTCATTTTTAAGAAAGAAAAATTTTCGACGTGTGCAACACTTCTAAGAACTGCTCGGTTCCCTAAAATTCTACTCGGTCAAATGGTTAGAAAGCAGCATGAGTGCAATTTCTCGGCAGAAGAATCAAACTGGAAAATGACTTGTCATTCAACCTGGAAAATGGCATCCCCAATTGATGAACAGATTAAATTAAGTCTGTCATGCCCATGTGAAGTAGAACTTTTATAAAAAGTAATTTACTCTTTGGTAATTATATTTTTAAAGTGTTGTGGCACTTTAACATGTGTTTGGTAAACAAACTGAGAAAGTATTTTTGTACAACAAAATTACCATAAAAGATATTACATAGTATTATACAACATAACATAATAAAATATAATATATATTAATATATAAATATATGATATAATATAATATTACTGTAATGTAATATAATATTATTATAATATAGTAATATAACATTGTATACTATAGCATAATAATTTAATATAATATTAAATTATTTTACATAACATATCAATGTATTATGATATAATGTAATATAATATTATATTTATAGTATAATATAATAATAAAAGTACAAAATATTATAATTATTAGCATACATTAATTTTCCGTTATATAACATAATATTAAATTATTTAATATAACATATTAATGTATTATGATATAATGTAATATAATATTATATTTATAGTATAATATAATAATAAAGGTATAAAATAATAATAGAAAACAAGAATATATTTTTTTGCACGGAAGGAAGTTTGATTCACGGCTAGAGTTCTTTGTTAAGTATTCAGCAGATTTTTAGATTTATAAAAAGATAAAGTATGTAATTATTATATTTTATTATATATATTTTGGTAAAAAAATAGCTTATGACAAAGCTCAAAATAGATTTTTCGAAAAGCTCCAAAATAGTGCTTCTTTCAAAAAGTTGTTTTTAGCTTTATGAAAAAAGCTAAAACAGCTGCTTGAAATTTTTACCAAATATTTTTTTTATTTAAAAATATTTTTGGAGAGACTGAAGGTATTTTTTAGCCCTTCGAAAGTTTTTCCAAATGGGGACTTTGATTGGATTCCGTTCGACTAAAAGGGCATCATGGTGCCTGACTAAAAGGTCAATGTGTAAACCACGTGCTTTGTGACATGACTTTATCTACCTGATCAAAGTACGAACTCTAGAAATTCGCAAAAGCAACGTAGAGGGCCGTGACTCCCTCTCGGCACCCTCCCTACCCCTCCCTCATTCATTATGTATATAAGCGATGCTCCATTTAGCCGTGGAAACAAAGCAACAAAACAAATCTCACTGAAATCCTCCATCTTAGTCATGGAGAGAGTCCATATCCAACCTTTTCTCCCCCCCATCCTTTTGTTCTTCTCCCTCTCCTTTTTGGAGGCCGGAGCACAGAGCGAAGCACAAGCTCTCCTCAAATGGAAGTCCAGCTTGTTTCAGGCAGATGCTCTGAGCTCATGGTCCCTTGCCAACTCTACCAGCCCATGCAGATGGTTTGGTGTCCGCTGCAACTCCGCAGGCAGCATCGTGCAGCTGAGCTTACCCAATGCCAAACTCAACGGCACCCTCGATGAATTCGACTTTGCTTCTCTGCCCAGCCTCACCAAGCTCGACCTCAATACCAACCTCCTCAACGGCTCCATTCCTTCAAACATCTCTGCTCTCTCCAACCTCACCTCTTTAGACCTCACCAGCAACTATCTCGCTGGGCCGATCCCATATCAGCTCAGCAATCTCCGTAAGGTACGCCATTTTGATCTTGGAAACAATTCCTTGGAGAACCCAGACTACACCAAGTTCACCCCATTGCCTTCGGTGACAAACTTATCTCTATACAACAACCGTCTGACAGGGAAATTCCCACCATCCGTACTCAACTGCACCAATTTAACGTACCTTGACCTCTCATATAACAATCTGACGGGTAAAATACCCGACTCACTCTCGACCAGTCTAGTTTACCTCGAGTCCCTGAATCTTACCGATAACTTCTTTGAAGGAGTCATTCCCGTTTCGCTTGCAAATTTGCCGAGGCTTCAAAACCTTCATCTTGGATTGAACAATCTCACCGGAGGGATCCCACCTATCCTCGGGTCCATCTCCAGCCTTCGAACACTCGAACTCCATAACAATTCACTCGGCGGACCGATCCCTTCTTCTCTAGGACAGCTCCGGATGCTTGAGCGCATCGGTATCGCTGCAGCAGCATTGAACTCCACTGTTCCTCCGGAGCTCGGCTTGTGTACTAATCTCACCTACCTCGACCTGTCCCTCAATCAACTCACAGGAGGCCTGCCACAATCCTTCTCGGAGCTAACCAAAATGAGCCAGTTCTTGATCTGGAGCAATTCGCTCTCTGGTGAGATCTCGCCGGACTTCTTCACAAATTGGACGGAGCTTATTTTCTTTGATATATCAGAGAACAAGTTCGCTGGGCGAATCCCACTGGAGATTGGATGGGCCACAAAGCTGCAAAACCTATGGCTCCGGAGCAACAACCTATCAGGCCCAATCCCTTCAGAGATTGGGAGGTTGGCCGACTTGCAGCTATTGGAGCTGTCGGAAAATTTTCTTCTCGGTCCAATCCCCAGATCAATAGGAAACCTCACACAGCTCACTTATCTGGCCCTCTCCTACAACTACCTGAACGGTGCAATCCCAGCAGAGATCGGAAACATGACGGCACTGGTTAAATTATACGCCGGTACCAACCAATTGGAGGGTGAGCTGCCGGCCACCATTGCTCAGCTTCCAAATCTTGAGTTCATATCAGTCTTCAACATCAACCTCAGCGGTGGCATCCCCCGAGACCTCGGCCAGAATGGGCGTTTGATCAGAGTCAACTTTTCGAACAATAGCTTATCAGGGGAATTGCCTCCAGATTTATGTAAGGGCTTCGCTCTTCAGCACTTCACAGCGGATCACAACAACTTCACAGGCTCGCTGCCGGCTTGCTTGCGCAACTGCTCGGGACTTCTCCAACTCCGGTTGGGGTCGAACCACTTCTCTGGGTTGATTCCTTCCGAGTTAGGTGATGCTACCCAGCTCATTTATCTTGATCTTTCAGAAAACAAATTCACTGGTCCGATACCAACCAACCTTGGTAATCTTGCCCAGCTCACCTTTCTTGATCTTTCAGACAACAAACTCACTGGTCCGCTACCAACCAAGCTTGGTAATCTTGCCCAGCTCCAAACACTGCTCTTGAGCAATAACAGTTTGATTGGAGAAATACCTTCTTCATTGAAGAACTGCAAGCAGCTGGTCGTTTTGGACCTCGGGGAGAATGGAATCTATGGAAATATTCCAGAATGGTTAGGAGAGAAACTTTCATCATTGAGGGTCCTCCGTCTAAGATCGAATATGTTAAGTGGTAGCATTCCTCCCCAGCTATCACTTCTGTCTTCGCTTCAGCTCTTAGACCTTGCACACAATAATATCTCTGGAAGTATCCCGCAGAGTTTGGCCAATCTCACCGCGATGGCAGAAGGCATTCAAGAAAGGGAAAAAACAACGAACTCCTCTTACCCCATTTACTACAGTTACTGCATTTCCATAGTTTGGAAAGGAAGAGAGGCTGTTTTTCAAAAAACGCTTTCATTAGTTGTGGGAATCGATCTTTCCAACAATTATCTCTGTCATGCGATCCCTACAGAGCTGACAAATCTTTCAGGGCTAGTTTTTCTGAATCTCTCGAGGAATTGTTTGGATGGAAGTATTCCAGAGATGATCAGTAACTTGAAAATTCTAGAAATTCTTGACCTGTCCATGAATTACTTATCAGGTACAATTCCTTTGGGCATCTCTTATCTGACATTCTTAGATTGCTTGAACTTATCAAACAACCACTTGTCGGGACGGATACCATCCGGCAATCAACTACAAACGCTTGATGATCCATCCATCTATAGTGGCAATGGTGAACTTTGTGGATTTCCCCTCATCAAAAGTTGTTCAAGTAGCCAAGCATCCGATGTTCAATTGTCAGCTGATGACGGTGATGAAAAAATATGGCTGTATCTTAGCATGGGACCAGGATTTGTGGTGGGATTTTGGGGGTTCTTTGGTATTTTATTCTTTAAGAGATCCTTGAGGCTTGGCTATTTCCGATACATTGATGATGTATATGATAGCTTCTCTAGGATATCAATGAGGTGATGAAGTGTGATGCAAATCACACCACCTATTATGCACGTGGAGTTGAGTCTGTAGTTTTTTATTTTGAATGAGTCCTGTTTATTTGCTGATGTATACTAGCTGTTAGTAGTGGGTCTTGTGTTACCAAGTCTTTAGGAGGCAGTAAAATAATATTTTTTATGATGGCCAGAAAGAACTTTCATTAAAAGCTCCTTTGGTCATGCCAACAAGATCAATCGATGTACAATAAAAATGCTAAATGAGTAATGCTATGTTGCTCCCCTTGCATACGTATGAACAATTCTCTTACCATATGGCGAGAAATGATTAGTGCAACTCATAAATTTATTCAGTCGATGATGAAGTTGACAAATCATCAGTTATAGACCCTATGAACTATTTGTGTGCACATAATGGGTACCCTGAAATATTTTCCATGCTAAAAATTTCCCATCGTATCACTGCCCAGTTCACCAGTTCTGGTCCCATGCAAACAATGTACTTACCCCCCTTGCAGTGGTGTTCTATATAAAATTTAGTTTTATGATAACAAAACTTTATCTGCTAAAATTGTATATTTGTTATCAATCAAAAAAAGAAAAAAAAAAACAATGGATAGCTGTTAGCAAATCATATGAATCAGCTAACTCATAAGTTTCCCTTCAGATGAATTTCCTTGACCTTTACCAGTGCAAAAAATGGGCCGGTGCAACATTTTTATGGATGGCTTTAATGGTGGAGAATGTCATGATGGGCCTGTTTCAAGATGAGTCAAATAGAGTGAATTAACGGCTTTTTAGTTTATGTTCGTTGATCAATTTATGAAAAATAGTAGCATGAAATGTTTCATAGCCGACTCGTTTGGGAGGTTGTGAGACCCCTTTAAAGGATAATTTTTTATGTAGTTATTAGTGAGAAATAAGAAATTAACAATATATTAACTAAGGAAATAAGGTTGATTTGGCATTAAGGATCGTGCATTATGCAAAATGATACTTCATTGCACATCAGTCATATACAGATAACAACTTTGAAATAAAGCCTATCGCTGGGCATATTTTTTGAAGGATAAACACCGTTAAAAAATCTAATTAGCTTATATACCCATCGGAATCTTCTTCTCCGTGCATCATCGGGCTGGGCTAGGCCTCTTCGGCCTGCCCACAAGCCCACTGGCTGGGCTAAGGGATTGGGCTGGGCCAGGCCACTTCGGGCCGGCCCACGATCCCTAAAAGCAAGGTTTGTTTCTGGGTTCTTGCAGCCTTTCCCTCACTTGTACTTCTTCCAAGCACCAGCCTTAGATCAGCACTGAGAAAGGCAGCAAGTAAGCGAGGGAAAGAGAGATTCAGAGAGAGAGAGAGAGAGAGAGAGAGAGAGAGAGAGAGAGGGCGTCAGTGGGAACTGGAAGAGAGGTTTCTAGGAACATGGCAACTCTTCGGGAGTTTATAATGAGAAGCGTTGAGAATCTCTGGCTTTTCTAGGCAGTGGTTTTTTAACTGTGGACATATTATGCAGATATTTGAGTAAAACTTTCATTAATCGAACCAACAAAGCACTGCAATTCTCTTAAGAGCCCCCTGCTCGCCTGCTCTCAGCCAAATGGCTTCCTAAAGTGATTCCAGATTTGAAATAGTCTGCCAGTGGATTATATACCCATATACTAGCATGTAACTCCTTGTGCGGAAGAAGATTCTATATCAATAGATTTCATAAGGTACATCATAAGTCCTGCGAAATTTGTAATGAAAATATAATTTGAATTGCTTGCGCTATTTATAGCACTGATGTGCTTTATATACAAGTTAAGCCCCAAGATATAGTATAATATAATAATAAAATCTGAGAATTATGAAAAAATACTATGAACTAAATATAATATAATATAATAGTAAAATTCTATGATTTGATATAAATATTAAATTTTAATATGATAATCAGATTCTATAATTTTTAGAGATTGATTTGAGCTGATATACTATGGTTGTGCATTTAATATGTGGCAGCTGTGATATCCAATATCATACATACTATAATAGGCAAAATTGTGCATGATTCTCAGCTGTAATAAGTCCAACTATCTTTACCCAATGACACAGTTGGTGAGACATTTTCTACAACCTTTCTCACTAACTACAGGCAAATGCCTACCTTCCTTCCCCATCATGCGATGCTGAGACATATTCATGAATCATTTCATAAAAAGCAATCTGAGGCCCCTTTTACTCTTCAAGATTTCTAAGGACTATTATGCACAAAGTCCTCTTCCTTGTGATTCCAGAGGCAATCAGAGCCTTCACTGTTTCAGAAGACAGATCATTTCTGGAAGGAAGTCAGCTTGCTGATTGTGACCATTCGCAGTGGTTCAGGGAGATAGGCTTGTGTGCGAGAAAATAAATTGAAGGTCGAGATTCTGGATCGGTCCGAGTGCATGCTAGGGCTACCTTTATGATGAAGACCACCTCCTCTGCTAATTGGCCTGTTGGAGGTACTAACCTTTGGTCCAAAACATCCATCAGCAGCACATCCTTTCCCTCTAATGAAGACAAAGATGGCAAAGAGGAAATAAGTTCTCCTGGGTGCTTCCCCATCATGACTTCGAGCGCCACCACTTCGAAGCTATATACATCACATTTATCCATGACCTTCATTGTGTAAGCTAGCCCTGCAGATAATGGAACACATTGAAATAAGTAAATGTAAAACACCATTACTTGAATGGAACTAGTCATTTGCTGAGATTTTCCAAAATTTAAGTGCTCGAGAATGGTATTGTAGTAAATAAGTTTTCTGAAGCAAACAAAGAAATTTTCTATTTGTGCTTTAATGGGCTCTTTCAACTTACACATCAAAGCAGAAGTATAATCTATTTGCAAATCCTTAGGATAGCATTACCAAATAAGTATCCATACATTGGAACTTAGGAAAAAGAGAAGAGGTTATTGCAACCGGACCTCCTTTTTTTTTAAAAAAAAGAAAAAGAGAGAAAGGAAAGCTCATCCTCACTGTACTGGGGGATGCACTGTCCAAGATTTGAACCCAGAACCTCTAGTTAATACAAAGTGGTATGACCAATGGGACAAGAACCATCCATTATCCCCCTGAAGAAATTGTTTAAAGAAAGATCAATGTTTTGGGCCACCATGTCCTAAAGTGCCTTCACCATCTCTCGACAATAATATGCATATCAGATCATATTATATGAGCAATTAAACTTTGCAATGTGTAACTCATAACGAACCTCATCTAGAAAACAAAGAAGTGCTATTCTTTCAATATGACACTGAACAGACAACGAAAGTTGAATTGTGTAGCTGTATCGTTGCCAAATAGAAGACCACCAATGCCGGCAGAGAGTGCAAGTCGAAGAATGTACGGGTGCTTCCATGTCAAAATAAAACATTTCCTTATATTTTTGTTGAAACGGTAATTAACCGTCTTAATTTAGCAATACCCGTCAAGAGAAATCTTGGGGAACGAGAATCTTTGGGAGTCACGGCACAATTATGGATACATATTTTTCTATTTTTAATGGAAAGAGTTAGATAAATAGGAAATTGGTGACAGGGTTAAGTGCTCGTCGAACAAATCGTTGCATTGAGGTGGTTGCATTGAAGGCCACCATTCTCCTCAAAAAGGCACGTATAATACATTTTAAGACCTCATAATATGCTATTGTTCCTAGACACACAAACAAGCCATGAATTGTCTACAATTTAATGGGTCCAAACCACTTCAATGAATAAGTCCATAGAATAATCCTACTTGCGACATGACATTGTAATCGCATCGTCTCCGCATGGAGGAGGTTTTGGATTCAAATCTAAGTGATGGTGTTCTTGCTGCATTTCTTAAGAATTTGCAAGATCCAATACAGAAAGATATCGATCCGTTACTATAATTAAAAAGAATTGATTGATATGACTACAGATAGAATTGATATATAAATCAATAAAGTGACTTTTATATAACTAATTAGCACACTATAACTAAATGTCATTTTGTTATCCAAATTCATAAATTCTAAGAAACATGTGTTTCAAGAAAGTTGATCACATGTGATGGTGAACTAAATAAGACATAAACTTTTGTTTTAGTGTCAAATTATACAACAAGCATATCTGAAATGCTACAGTGCCATACTGGTGTGACATCATGAGAAACAATGCGAAGACTTGAAAGATCGTTGGAATCCCAAATTTTTTGGGATGTTGGAGATCATTTGTGAACTCTCAGATCCTTAAAAAATGGAGGAAACCAAATGCCCTTGCTAGTCCCTAGATCCTCCCTCTGTTTTCATTGGTCATGCAATAGAAAGAGGCTTTGGGTTGCCAACCTTGGCAACGGTAACCCAAATTTGAACAGAGATTGGGGATGCAGTTTAGGTCCCATGATGCCCCAACACGCCTTTTTTCCCGGATATTGTGCTTGTTCCTTGCTTCACTTAGGAAATAATGCAATAGGAAGTGCCAAAATTCAAATCCAAACCATAACTCTTAATCTCCCTTCATAGAATAGCTGTAGATGTTGGCGATGACCACCTAAATTTCTTCCCTCCATTAGCAGCCCCTGCCTCTTGCCAGGTAAATCACAGATATAAAGGCACATAAATTTAAACACGGCTTTGAATGGGAGGAAGCAATGAGAGGTACAAGTAGTGTGGATCCCTGCCTAATGTCCTTAGTGAGCATTAGAATCCCTGCTTCGAAAATTAGCACTACTAGCAAAAATGCATGAAACTTCTTTTTTTTTTTTATATCATTCTCTGATAACACGGAGGTCAAAATTTATCAGAGCTATAGCATCTACTAATCTATGATCTATCCTATGCTAGCTTTTTAATATTTTAGTTGATGAAAGTGAGCCTAAGGATTCCTTGTGACATCTCCATCGCATTCCCTTACGTAGACAACATCATCTCTGGATATCCGCTCACTTTTTCTTTTTAAGGAGAAAAAAAAAAGACTTATCACACATTTTTGTGGGGTAGGATACGTGTGGTAGGCCTTTTGGTTCAAGCGTGGTGCCACAGGTCACCTATTAGCCTTAGCTCGTAGTAAGAACTTAGGATCCAAAGGAGCCCAAAGAGCTAATTTCTCTTCGACACAAAACCTCGAACCCCAACTCACAATTGGTGAAGGGTGGAGCTCAACCATCTCATCATCTATAAATCACTGATTTGGTTCATGGAAAAAAAAATTTCTCATTGAAATATTTTTTTTAAAAAAATAAAAAATAATAATTTTTGCATATTTGGTTGATCATAAAAAAAAATGGTATATTCCAAAGTGGCTTATGTTTAGTTGAGTATTTACTTTCGTAGAAAGTTGTGTAAAATATATGTTATGCTCTTTATAAGAGAAAAAATCTTATCTTATTCCATCTAAAAGCTTAATGATATTTTTGAAAAAAAATCTAAATTCTCGGCGGGAAGGAATTGGAGTTTCCTATATTGCATGGGTTTTTCTAATCTATTTTTTCATTACAATTTTTTAAAAACTTCAACCAAACAAAAGGAATCTCTCTAACTTTCTATTTTTCATGAAGCTTAATAATTTTTTCTATTTTTCCTTCTTCCATCCTTGCCACGAGACCTCCCACTATCTCTTCCTCATCCATGGACGCATTGGAGGGTTCTCGCCGGCGTAACAAGCTACATGTCTGTATCTTTATTTGTTGCATTTTTTTGATTGAAAAAAAATGTGAATACTATTTCATAGTGGTTTACCTCACGTCATCCACAACCATTTATGAAAAATTTCTTGAAAAATTAAAAATTAATAATGTTTTTAAAAGTCAAACAAATTGTTATTTAGCTGCTATGTTGTAATGGCTATTGAATAAATAAGCATTGCCCCTTATTTAGAAGCTTTGTTTGCTCACCCAAACAAATCAATATTTTCAATTAAATTTTGCCACACTTATTTTTTTACTATGTAAATAATGATTTTGATGGCTTCAATAAATTAGGATACCGTCCTTTCAAAAAGTAAATAAAAATAATAGCAGCAGTTTTTCATTGTTAACCATTATTTCCCATTCTACTGGTTGATATTGGTTATTTCTATTTTAGGGGTAAATTCGATTGAGCCAATAATGGCCATTATTTCCATTTTAGGGGCAAATTCAGTGTTATCATATAACTAATGTTATACAAGGATAATATCAAAATCCTTGATATTAAAGAACTAAAAGTAGTGGGTCATTTTAAATTCTTAACCAAAGGATAAGTTATTTTATGCTAAATCCTTGCACCATACAAAAGTTCAAATCCATCTGGTCTTTTAAGAAAACTTCTAAACTTACAGGCTCGGATAAGATATAATGTATTAGTTAAAAAATAATTATTAATTAAATGTTTTTAGTATCTAAAACTAAATTATACTTAAGTTATTGTAAGTCTAAAATGTTTAGCAGCAGCTTGCATCAACATGTGCATTCTAACGAGTTAAGGTAAAATTGTGATATTTCATCATGCAATTACTAAGGGGAAAAAACAAAATAGATGAATTAAATTCCATTTGGTAACTCATTGCTCGTGGAATCATTTGCACAGGATGTAAAAGAAGAGGGGAAGGGGGAAGAAGAAAGAAAGAAGGAGAAGGTTTGAGAAGAAGTCGGGAGAAGAAAAGGAAGGAGAGAGGGGAGGTTTCGGGAAGAAACAGTGAAGGAAAGAAAAGAAAAAGAGAAGGAAAGAAAATAAAAGAAAAGGAAGGAAAAGAAAAGGAAAGGAAGAAAAGAAAAAGAAAAATGAAGAAAAGGAAAAAAAAAGAAAGGATAAAAAATACATAATTAAATAGTCAATAAATAAATAGAGATTTAAAATAATAATCAGCTCTGTAACTTGACTTGGGCAGAGTCAAAGAAAAAGAATATTTGAGTTATGGGCCAGATTGTAAACCCATTATTTAAATTACTGGGCCTGAATAGAAACAAGCAAAGTGACTGAATCAGGCTAAGGGCATGTTCCAGAAATTAATTAAGTTCTAAGCCTAAATGAAAATGGGCCTAGTAACTGAATCATACAAGGGGCTTGAATCAAAATTGAATAAACTTTGGGCCTGAATGCAAATGAGCCTAGACCTAAACTAGACATTTGATCAGACCCAAACCAGGAATCTGATCAAACCTAAACCAAAAATTGATGAGACCTGAACTAAACATTGGATCAGACCTAAACCAGAAAATTGATTAGACCAGAATCTGACATTGGGTCAGACCTAAATCAGAAAACTTGATTGGACCAGAACCAAAGCTTTGGGTCAGATCTGAACCAAAAATTGGGTTAGACCTGATCCAAAAATTTAAGCAGGCCACAGGCCTGGATATAATTGAGCCCAATAATTGAACCAGAAATTTATCAGGCCATGGGCCTGAATAAAGGGTTAGTTTATAATTGGGCCATGGGGCTAAAAAGGAAATATGTGTCTTTTGGATGGACTGTAAATTATGAAAAATAAAAAGAATATTAAAGAATTGAATTAAGGAAAGGGTGTAATTATATAGAAATAAAATATAATAATTAGAGGTGGAAAAATAGTAGAAGAAATAGAATAAAAGTTAAATAAATTAATAAGAAATTAAAGGAGCAAGTAACAAATAATTGGATTGTTGTGTTATTGTTAGGTGTTGAAGAATTGATATCTAAACCTAAAAATTGGTGAGCGAACTGTGGTAAGTAATCTTGGCACAATCTTATCGATTTCAAATCACTGTTTAACTGTAAGTATGAAATTATGAAATTGTATTTGATATGATGTATTTTCTCAAAATTAGGATCAAGCATAGGATTGCATGTAACTCATGAATTTGATTAAATAGCATTCCTTCATGAATATATGATTGGGTATGAATTATGATTATGATAGATTGCTTGAAAATAAGATTTGTTGCATGATCATGAATTTTATAAATTACGATGCCATTTGTCATTTTTCAACCTATTATGAAAGTATGATTTGTGAAAAAGAATAATGAATTATGAACTCTTAGATTGCTATTGTCAACAGGTTATAGTAGCTCGGCATATGGCCCTCGCCAGCGGATTAGAGTAGCTCGGCATACGGCCTTCGTCAGCAGGTTACAGTAGCTCGACATACGGCCTTCGCCAGCAGGTTACAGTAGCTCGGCATACGGCCCTCGCCAGCGGGTTACAGTAGCTCGGCATACGGCCCTCACCAGCGATTTATAATAGCTCGGCATATGGCCCTGTCACAGATAATAATAGTGACCATAGCTGCACTACTATCTAAGAGTACGGTTTTCAAAGCATAGAATAATGGCAATGTTTTATGATGCGCATCCATATTTATGAACTTGCATGATTGGACATGCATTGTTTATGACTGATTTGGATCCGGGTCGTGATAGGACCAGTAGGCAATGGCCGTTTGATGGCACCTCTGGCTGGAAAGGAATTCCATAGTCTTTCTTCGGAAACAATCTTCCATCAATACGATCCTGCAAAGCCCTGCTCTCTTTTACTCAGTGGGAAAGCTTGTGTTCTGAGAAAACCAAAGACAGCTATCAATCTCTACGGGGTCTTCTTAGCTCTCTTCTGATGAAATAATTCTTAGGCAACTTATTTTTTAATCTGTAACTTTTATCTTGTTCTTCTTGCTTTGTAACTTCTGTTCCTTTTTAAGTAGCTGGGGGAAGCACTTTGCTTCCTCCATTACCTTCAAAAAAAAAGAAAAAAGAAAGAAAGAATGGTTCAAGTACTATTCAGGATTGTATCAACAGTATTAACATCAGTGTCATGCTTCTGCTATGGCAAGACTCACGGAGGAATTTAGAAGTCATCACTTACGACAAGAAGAAGGTCATCGCGCAAGGCTAGATGCTTCATCTTTATAGATCTTCCACGGGCTTTGATTGGTTTTATGGGATCCATCATTGACGGACCTTTCTCCAGTGCATGAGAAAGCACCGAGAGCCACGGAAGAGACCAAACCGAACAACGATGAGGTCAAACGTTTGATTGTTCCATGTAGAACTTCCAGTCAATTATTGGAGAATTGATGAGCTTTAGTGGTAGATATGACCTCCCTCTGGACGTTAAAGACTAGGATCTCTCTCTGAAAAGTATGTTGGGCCTTCATATTCTTCTTTATGATATCTTCCACCATTTGCAACAAAGAATTTTTCAGAGTCTGTCATTTTCAAGAAAGCAAAATTTTCGACGTGTGCAACACTTCTAAGAACTGCTCGGTTCCCTAAAATTATACTCGGTCAAACGGTTAGAAAGCAGCATGAGTGCAATTTCTCGGCAGAAGAATCAAGCTGGAAAAACGACTTGTCCTTCAACCTGAAAAAAGGCATCCTCAATTGATAAGCGGATAAATTAAGTCTATCATGCCCATGTGAAACAGAGCTTTTATAAAAAGCTATTTGCTGTTTGTTAACTACATTTCTAAAGTATCGTGGCACTTTAACACAACAAGCTGAGAAAGTATTTTTATATGGCAAAATTACCATAAAGGACATTGCATAATATTATACAACAGAGCATAATAATATATAATATATATTAATATATAAATATATGATATAATATAATATTACTATAATGTAATATAATATTATTATAATATAGTAATATAACATTGTATACTATAGCATAATAATTTAATATAATATTAAATTATTTAACATAACATATCAATGTATTATGATATAATGTAATATAATATTATATTTATAGTATAATACAATAATAAAGGTACAAAATATTATAATTATTAACGTATATTAATTTCTCATAACATAACATAATATTAAATTATTTAACATAACATATGATATAATGTAATATAATATTATATTTATAGTATAATATAATAATAAAGATATAAAATAATAATAGGAAACAAGAATACCTTTTTTCGCACAGAAGGGAGTTTGATCCACGGCTAGAGTTCTTTGTTAGGGCTCCAGCAAATTTTTAGATTTATAAAGAGACAAAGTATGTAATTGTTACATTTTATTATGAGTATTTTGGTCAAAAAAGTAGCTTCCTGACAAAGCTCAAAACAGCATTTTCGAAAATGTCCAAAATAGAGCTTCTCCCAAAAAGTTATTTTTAGCTTTCTGAAAAAGCTAAAACAACTTCTCGAAATTTTTACCAAACACTTTTTTTCATCTAAAAGTGCTTTTGGAAGGTCATAAAGTGCTTTTTGGTCCTTTAAATTCGCAAAAGTGTTTTTGGAGGGTCATAAAGTGCTTTTGGAGCTCTATGTTGCTTTTTGGCCCTCTATGTTGCTTTTGCAAATTTCTAGAGCTCATAAAGCTGGGATCAGAACGCTGGTCTGGATTTTATTCTGGCTGTAGTTTAATTTGTGTTTATGTCGTTTTATTAGACATGAATTCTTTGCTTGTCTATGTAAAAATTTGAACTCTTGAAGGTAAGGTTTTCTAGTTTGCTCTTGAGTGGACCAGAACGAATCACCACCCACTGGAACCAAATCAGAATCACCCTCGTTCATGCCGGACCGCCAACCAAGTCCATAACTTCTGGAAAAACGGCAGTATCTGGTCACCTTGTCACAGCCTGACAGCCATGACATTTTCTTCCTCCAGTATCTGGTCCACGTTGGGCAGCTAAGCTCATTCAATGAAAGAGACTTTGATTTGATCCTGTTTGACTAAAAGGTCAAGGTGCAAACCAAATGCTTTGGACCATGACTTCATCTACTTGAACTCTAAAATTCTGTACCGTCACGCAGGCATTAAGAGTTTTTAATTTTTTCACACCCTTCAAACAAGCTTCCTTTGACTCCCTCTCGGCATCCTCCCTACCCCTCCCTCATTCGTTATGTACATAAGCGATACTCCATTTAGCCGTGAAAACAAAGCAACAAAACCAATCTCTCTGAAATCCTCCATCATAGTCATGAAGAGAGTCCATATCCAACCTTTTCTCCTCCCCCTACTTTTGTTCTTCTTCCTCTCCTTTTTGGAGGCCGGAGCACAGAGCGAAGCACAAGCTCTCCTCAAATGGAAGTCCAGCTTGTTTCAGCCAGATGCTCTGAGTTCATGGTCCCTTGCCAACTCTACCAGCCCATGCAGATGGTTTGGTGTCCGCTGCAACTCCGCAGGCAGCATCGTGCAGCTGAGCTTACCCAATGCCAACCTCAACGGCACCCTCGATGAATTCGACTTTGCTTCTCTGCCCAGCCTCACCAAGCTCGACCTCAATGCCAACCTCCTCAACGGCTCCATTCCTTCAAACATCTCTGCTCTCTCCAACCTCGCCTCTTTAGACCTCAGCAGCAACAGCTTCGTTGAATCCATTCCGCCAGAGATCGGTCAGCTCTCCGAGATGCTCGACCTCCGTCTCTACCACAACAATCTCGCTGGGCCGATCCCATATCAGCTCAGCAATCTCCGAAATGTACGCCACTTTGATCTTGGATCCAATCACTTAGAGAACCCAGACTACACCAAGTTCACCCCATTGCCTTCGGTGACAAACTTATCTCTATACAACAACAGTCTGACAGGGAAATTCCCACCATTCGTGCTCAACTGCACCAATTTAACGTACCTTGACCTCTCGCAGAACAACCTATCAGGTCCAATCCCTCCGGAGATTGGATCGGCCACAAAGCTGCAAAGCCTATTCCTCTACAGCAACAACCTATCAGGTCCAATCCCTCCAGAGATTGGGAGGTTGGCCGACTTGCAGATGTTGGATCTGTCGGAAAATTTTCTTAGTGGTCCAATCCCCAGATCAATAGGAAACCTTACACAGCTCACTTCCCTGGTCCTCTTCTACAACAACCTGAACGGCGCAATCCCAGCAGAGATCGGAAACATGACGGCACTGGCTAATCTAGACTTCAACACCAACCAATTGGAGGGTGAGCTGCCGGACACCATTGCTCAGCTTCCAAATCTTGAGCTCATATCAGTCTTTAACAACAACCTCAGCGGTGGCATCCCTCGAGACCTCGGCCAGAATGGGCATTTGATCGGAGTCAGCTTTTCGAACAATAGCTTTTCAGGGGAATTGCCTCCAGATTTATGCAAGGGCTTCGCTCTTCAGCACTTCACAGCAGATCACAACAACTTCACAGGCTCGCTGCCGGCTTGCTTGCGCAACTGCCCGGGAATTCTCCGACTCCGGTTGGGGTCGAACCACTTCTCTGGGTCGATTCCTTCAGAGTTAGGTGATGCTACCCAGCTCACTTATCTTGATCTTTCAGAAAACAAATTCACTGGCCCGATACCAACCAACCTTGGTAATCTTGCCCAGCTCACTTATCTTGACCTTTCAAAAAACAAACTCACCGGTCCGATACCAACCAAGCTTGGTAATCTTGCCCAGCTCCAATCACTGCACTTGAACAATAACAGTTTGATTGGTCCGATACCAAGCGAACTTGGTAATCTTGCCCAGCTCCAATCACTGCACTTAAACAATAACAATTTGATTGGAGAAATACCTTCTTCATTGAAGAACTGCAAGCAGCTGGTCGTTGTGGACCTTGGGGACAATGGAATCTCTGGAAATATTCCAGAATGGTTAGGAGAGAAACTTTCATCATTGAGGGTCCTCTGTCTAAGATCGAATATGTTAAGTGGTAGCATTCCTCCTCAGCTATCACTTCTGTCTTCGCTTCAGCTCTTAGGCCTTGCAGACAATAATATCTCTGGAAGTATCCCGCAGAGTTTGGGCAATCTCACCGCGATGGCAGAAGGCATGCAAGAAAGGGAAAAAACAACGAACTCCTTGTACCCCTTTTACTACAGCAATAGCATTTCCATAGTCTGGAAAGGAAGAGAGGCTGCCTTTCAAAAAACGCTTTCATTAGTTGTGGGAATCGATCTTTCCGGGAATTATCTCCGTCATGCGATCCCTACAGAGCTAACAAATCTTTCAGGGCTAGTTTTTCTGAATCTCTCAAGGAATCTTTTGGATGGAAGTATTCCGGAGATGATCGGTAACTTAAAAAATCTAGAAATTTTTGACCTGTCCATGAATTACTTATCAGGTGCAATTCCTCCGAGCATCACTTCTCTGACATTCTTAGATTCCTTGAACTTATCAAACAACCACTTGTCGGGACGGATACCATCCGGCAATCAACTACAAACACTTGATGATCCATCCATCTATAGTGGCAATAGTGAACTTTGTGGATTTCCCCTCACCAAAAGTTGTTCAAGTAGCCAAGCATCCGATGTTCAATTGTCAACTGATGATGATGATGAAAAAATATGGGTGTATCTTAGCATGGGACTAGGATTTGTGGTGGCATTTTGGGGGTTCTTTGGTATTTTATTCTTTAAGAGATCCTTGCGGCTTGCCTATTTCCGATACATTGATGATATATATGATAGCTTCTCTAGGAGATCAATGAGGAACATGTAAGGACTGCAACTTTTTTTTTTTTTTGTGATGTAACGTAAGGATCGCAGACTTGTTCCTGGTAGATTGACATGTTCATTTCCCATGAGAAATTTGGTATGCTCTACATGAATCTTCCATCCTTATGTTTCCAAACTAATATCATACAGGAAGATTATTGCTGGTTCTGCAGAAATAAAATTACTAAATTAAAACGAGATGCAAGCTTTACAAAAATAAGAAACAACTCGGATGATGAAGGCGTCCTTGGGGTGATCTCGTAGTCCCTATGGGGTGGAGACGATGGGATCGGTCCATGAATTTTCCTTTTGCCACGTCGCTCAGAGGGTTGAAGGGAGATAGTGCATTAAGCTATTCATAAAGGCCAACTTGATCCTCTTCCTCAAGAATCCCAGATGAGCAAAACTTAGGAGAGCTGCCGACTCCAATTATCATCTATGTACGATCAATACTAGATCTCAGCAATTGCCCATCCTACCTTCTCTACGTTCTTGACAGCCCATCTTTTTGTCTCAGTAAAGTCTTCAATGGCACGTTTTGATCCTCTTCCCCATTATTTAGAAAATGCGCGTGATCCACCGGCATACTATCATAACCGCCCGGATAATTAGACATCCAACCTGTAGAGTATGCATGACAGAGTCAGATGCTTCTTCTATTTTTTTCCCGGGCGCAGCTGGGCCATCCTGCACTTGAATCAAAGACCTTAATCCAAAATTCTGCAGAAGTAAATTAAAAGGGTAGACATCACACGTGATAAATGGTTCTTTATTTTTAATGATCACATATGATGAATAGTAGAATGCCAACATATAAAGGCTTCTGCTTCCTCCATTTAGCTAAAGCAAAAGCGCTCACCATGCATGCCCAGAATGAGGATCAAAATCAAAAGTTCAGCCACAACTATGGTCTCAACTACACCATTAACCAAAATAATCACAACCTAATTGATTATGTTGACCTAATAGCAGAGCTTAATTTACTAATATAATACATAGTTTCACTCAAAAAGAAAAGGGGAAAAAATACCACTAGGTCAAATAAAACCATAGAACAGAGACATTTGTGGTGGACGATGAAGATCACTGAGAAGTGCGAAGGAAGTGGATCATGATGGAAAGTGTTCGACGGCAGTGTTCAAATCTGTTGCATCAAGAGTTGGTTTAGGAGTAGTGATTAGCCAGCAAAATATTATTTTATATGATGGCCAGAAAGAACTTCCATTAAATGCTCCTTTAATTAGTCATGCCAAGATCAATTGATGTAAAATAAAAATGCTAAATGAGTAATGTTGCTCTCCTTTCATGCGTATGAACAATTCTCTTATCATATGGCGAGAGATGATTAGTTGAACTCATAGATTTATTCAGTCGATGATGAAGTTGACAAATCATCAGTTATAAATCCTATGAACTATTTGTGTGCGCATAATGGGTACCTGGAAATATTTTCTATACTAAAAATTTCCCATCCTATCACTGCCAAGTTCACCGGTTCTGGTCCTATGCAAACGATGTACTTAACCCCCTTGCAGCGGTGTTCTATATAAAATTTAGTTTTTTTTTTTTTTTTTTTGCTAATGCGGGTGGATCAGACCTGACGAGACCGGATACACCCAATAAAGTCAGAAAATAAAATACCTCGGAGTGCCAGAGGCACCTCCCTATCGCCACTCCATAAGGTGCTTCCGGAGTGAGAAGCTACATACGCAGCTACCCAATCCGCAGCAGCATTACCTTCACGGTAAATATGCTTGGCCCGAAAGGCCCATCCATCCCTCGCCATAACCCAAATGTCACGGAGCAAGGGATGGTCACACCCGCCACGCCTTGGACCCCCCTGGATCCAACTGACAATGGTGGCTGAGTCACCCTCCAGGATAATGGACCTGGCCCGTAAGACACACCGGGCATGGCGAAGGCCTGCCCAGGCTGCTGTCAGCTCCGCGCTGGGAACTGAAGTGTCAAATAACTGACTGCCACCGGCAGCCACAACCCTGGCACACGGGTCCCGGATAACAAAACCCGCGCCTCCCCGCGTGCCACCATCCAAAACAGACCCATCAAAATTGACCTTGAGGAAACTCGGGGGTGGGGGCTCCCAGGTGAAAAACACCGTACGAGAGGCTGCCGAAGCAGAGTGGGAACCCCAGGTGTCCCGAGCTATCAAGGTCCCTCCAACAGGGATAGTGTAACACAGCTCCGCCGCCTGAGCGCGGGCACTCTCGACAACAAATCGCGGCGACATACGTCGTTCGCTGAAAGTACGAGCATTCCTGGCCAACCAGATCTGGTAGGCAATACAGGTAGCTCGGACAGCCTCCTGACGCAGCACCAAGGACTCCGAACCCTGACGCATGGCCTGTAAGAACAGGTCCCTACATCGCCATACCACCGGTGGAACCCCTGCCAACCGCCAAGTGCCCCTAGCCCATGTGCACCGAAACAGGGCATGGTCCACCGTCTCGGCCACACCACAAGCCCCACATACCGATGGGATCCTCACTCCTCGACCTGCGAGTACAGCTCTCGTAGGAAGACGGTCCCAGGCCACCTTCCAGAGGAACAACGCGACCCTCGGGTGGAGCCCCAATCGCCAGATCCAGGCAAAATCCGGGCCAGGCTCATAATCCTGCCGTAGGATATGGGAGAGATCGCCCATCCTGACCCTGGATCTGGTCGAGGAACCCCACACACGTACATCTGGTCCGCCACTCTGTGGTAACGGTAGTGAGCGAACCCGCTCTGCCAAAAACTGCCCGAACAAACGGGCCAACTGAGTCTCATCCCAACCAGCCACCCCGGGGGTCATGAGATCACAAACCTGCAGACCCACCCCAGCCTCGACACTAACCATAGTCGGCCAAAGTCGCAGCGGGAGGCCGTCGACCCATGGGTCTCCAGCTACGTCGATGCTACGTCCGTCGCCTATCAGCCATCGGGTGTGACTCGACACCAATGGCAAGTACGTCGCTATCTCACGCCATAGAAAGGAGCATCTCCGCCCTCCTCGGGCCCAGCCCTCCGGGCTTGCCCCCCCATAACGGATAGTCATAATCCGGCTCCAGAGCCCCTGCGGCTCCAGGATAAGACGGGAAGCATGCTGGGCAAGAAGTAGCTCTCGTCTCTCTAGGAGAGACACCACCCCTAGACCACCCTCCCTGAGGGGAAGGCAGATGCGCTCCCATGCCACCATGTGCACCCCACGACCCCCTCCATGTGAGCCCCATAAGAAGCCCCGAAGAAGTTGCTCAATCTTCAATAAGACAGACCTTGGCACCACCGTATTTGCCATAAGATAAATGGGCATGGAGCCCAGAACAGCTCGAATCAGCATGACTCTGCCCATCATAGACAGGGACGCTGCCCGCCAGCCCTCTAGTCTGCTCTGAACCCGCTGCACCATCCCGGTGCACTCAGAAACTTGCAATCTCCTGCCCGAGATCGGAACACCCAGATAGGTCCAGGTCCCATCCTGCTCAGGCATCTCCAGAATCCTCCGAATCCCCCGTCGAACCCTGAGTGGTGTGCTAGGGCTAAAAGAGATGGAGGATTTCTGGCCATTAACTCTCTGACTGGATACCGTGCAATAGGCACCCACCACCCTCCTGATAGCCTGAGCATCAGCTACGCGAGCCCGGGTCAGGAGGAGACAGTCATCGGCAAATAGTAAGTGTGATATCGGCTGGGCCCCCGGAGCTGGGACATAGGCCCCCAACTCACCGGCGGCACACGCAGCCCGCAATGCCCGAGACAAGACATCAGAGCAAATAATAAATAGATACGGAGATAACGGGCATCCCTGCCGAAGCCCCATAGTAGAACTGAAGAAAGGAGATGGGGAGCCATTGACCAAGATAGAGAACCTCGGTCCCCGGACACACCCCAGAACCCACCCAATCCAAGTCTCATGGAACCCCAGGCTCTCCAAAGCTAGCCTAAGAAAACTCCACCTGATTCTATCATAAGCTCGTTCCATATCTAGCTTGACGGCCATCAAACTCCGCCGCTGCGAGGCCCGTCGAAGATCCCACATCATCTCCTGGGCCACCATAACGTTATCGGAGATACTCCGACCCCTCACAAAAGCACCCTGCTCCTGACAGATAATGCCGGAGAGGAGGGGCTTCATTCGATCCATCAGTATTCTTGCGACAACTTTGTATAAAGTATTACACAAGCTGATCGGCCTAAAATGACTCGGCTCGGCCGCGTCCTGACGCTTTGGTATAAGCGTGACAAATGTGGCTTTCCAATCGTCGGGCATACCTGCCTGATTGAAAAAACACAAGACCGCTTCCACCACTGCAGTCCGAACGATACCCCAGTATCTCCGGAAAAAGAAAGGTGGGAAACCATCTGGACCAGGGGCCCTATCCGCACCCAGTGCCCAGATAGCCTCACGCACCTCCCCCTCCGTCACTGGACGAACCAACATAGCGTTCTTAGTCGTATTGATTTGGGAAGCAGCCCTCGGGAGCTGACCGGCAGGATCGGACTCACAATCCTCCGTCCAACGAGAGCGAAAGAAATCAAGCAGGATATGGGTGATGGCCGAATCGCCTTCAACCCGGTGCCCCTGCTCATCCCGCAAGGATCGAATCATGTTCCTCTGCCTCCTGATAATCGTAGAGCGGTGAAAGAAACTAGTATTTCGATCACCCTCTCTGACCCATTGAATTCTGGATTTTTGCCTCCAGAAGATCTCATGTTGCCGCAAGATTGAGTGGTGAGTGGCGAGGAGACCCCGAAGGCTAACCATATCGGCCTCGGGGAGCGCACCCAACTGGTCTTCTCTACTTTGGTGGTCGGCAATCGCAGCCTCCACCTCCTCTAACCTCCTGAAGATATCCCCCACTACCTCACGGTTCCAACGCCGTAACCGACGCTTAGTCAATTCCAATTTACGTGAAACCCTCTGCATGGGGTCACCACGAACCGGCTGACTCCAAGCTCCTCGGACAATGTCCCAGGATTGAGGGAGAGACAACCAAACCTTCTTAAAGCGGAAGGGGCACTGGTGAGAAGAACCAGATACAGTCGAAATCAACAAAGGACAGTGGTCCGAAGCAATCCGGGGTAGATGACTAACCCTGTAGGACGGAAATCTGGTAAGCCAGTCAGGGGAAGCAATAGCCCTATCGAGCCGCTCCCACACCCTGGCTTGGCCAGACTGGTTATTACACCAAGTAAATCGCGGGCCAGAGAATCCGAGATCCACTAGGCCGTTTCGCGAGAGAAAGTCTCGGAACTCCCTCCTATCCACAGTGTCAGTAAAAGCCCTACCTCCACGTTTCTCACTCCCCTCCAAGATACAATTAAAATCACCCACTATCGCCGTTGGAAGACCCTGAGCGATTAAGTGGGTGAGCTCATCCCATAGGACCCTCCTGGTCCGATGGTCAGTGCTAGCATACACACCACTCAGGACCCATGGTGCGGCGTTAGGTGCCGTAATAATCATCAGGACCTGTTGGGAGCAGTTATGGAACACATCGACTGTAGCCCCACCCCGCTTCCACAGAGCCACGATACCCCCGGACAGCCCCTGGGACTCAACTACATATGACTCCCAGTCGACCTGAAACCGGCGTACTACACGATCCAGTCCACTACCGGATAGTCGTATTTCATAGAGAAGGCAGATCTCTGGACTATGGATCTGAACCAACCGCCTAAAGGAAGACATGAAGGCCGGCTTAGCCGCCCCTCTACAATTCCACGCAAGAATCCTCATGGGGAAAAATCCGAGAGGTCGGCCACAGGTGCATCCACCCTCTGGGCCGCAGGGTCCATCATCAACTCATGATCAGGGTCGTCTCGCAGACCCTCATCGACGCTAGCCCCGGACACGACTCGTAATACTGCCGCCTTCACCCGTTGAACAACCGTCGAATGATCAGCGGACCTACTAACCGTCGCCTCAAGGCTACTCGAGTCCCCCACCCCTGGCTCCATGAATGCAGGCGCGTCCCGCCCTGCCAGAGGGTCCCTCGCAGGGCAGTCTCCGCAAACAGGGAGTGCACTAGCCATAGTCGCATTGCCCAAATCGGGCCCACTCGCGACCACAACCCCCTGTCCCACCTCCACCTCTAGAGGGCCCAAAGTAATGGGAACCTCAGACGGCGGAACCACCCCCAGGGCCTGAGCCCTAAACTGGAACCCAGACTCACTGGGCCCCGCCAACAAAGCCAATGACTCAGGCCCAACAGCAGGCCCCAAGTGGGCCATGAACAGTGGAAGGCCCCCGTCCACAGGGGCCTTCCCTGAGTCCACTACGCGTGGCCCAGCCAAACTGGGCCACGCGTTCTCCACCGCGCGACGGGCCTGGGAGCCCGTCGCGCGATTCACCGCGTGAACCACACGGTTCACGCGGTCGCCCGTGGGACCCGCGCGCCCCTTACCGGGTTGACGGGCCACATCCAGTAGCGGCCCAGCATTTCTGGGCCGCTTCTTGGACTGGTCCATGTGCGGGCCCACCCAACCAGCAGCCGGCCCGGCCTGAATCAACTGGCCGGCCCGGACCTCACCTGGCCCACTCGTGCTTGAACTCGCCCCTGTTGCCGAGTCAACACATCCCATGACTGTGTCAACTCGGGAGCCCCCTCTCTGCCCACCGGGAGCCGGGGCCTCTACCACCACCGGCGGGGAGTGGCGACGGGCCACTTTGGCCGGCTTTTGCCAACCTTCTAGGTCCGGTGGTGACACCGGAGGCCTAGGCGAGGCGGCCGGCAAGGAGGGCCGAGAAGGGGGAAGCCCACCCGAGGGCTCCGACACCTTCCCCGCTTGCGTCGGCGACCCACGCGAGGGCTCCGTCGCCTTCCCCGACCGTGGAGCTTGCTCCCGTGGCTGCCGGGCGCGGGATGTCACCAACCAAGGGCCATAGATCGGCCCGGGAGCCCCCTCCCCCGGTAGGTTCACTCCCGTCGTCGCCGGAACCCCAAATGGGCATCCTAGCTCGGGGTGGCCGATCCTACCACACTGCACGCAGAAATCCGGGATATTCTCGAAGACGAACGGCTGCCAGAGAACCTTCGTCCTTCCGAGTATCCGGATTCCGGGGAGGAGGGGGGCGGAGGCGTCAATCGCCACCTTGACACGCGCAAACCCCATGGAACGGCGTCCCTCCGTAACACCATCCACTGCCAAAGGCCGCCCTGCCTTGGCAGCTATATCCATGATGGTCGAAGTCGACCAGTATTCTGGAGGAAGCCCGGGAAGCCGAAGCCAGACAACCGCCGTGTTCACCGGATTTTCCCTAGGTAAGAAATCCGGCGACCACGGCTCCAGGGCAAGAAGTTGCCCCGCCACCACCCAGGGCCCCTCCACCAGGGCACGGTCCCGGCCCTCCGGCGACCTTAATCCAAAAAATCATTTGGCCTTATAAGAGAATCTTAAAATTGCCAAAATAACTATATTCATCTAACATCCAAATTGCAGAATTCAATGACCAAATCCTATGTCTAAGTGGGGTTACTTGTCCACCCTGAGATCACTATCAGAAAACACAAAATCCTCACTCGTCCCTAATCTAGTGCTACCCAATATATGTAAAGTCTTAGAATTTAAATCTTACCCTAAACCCTCCAAGATTTGGTTCTACATTGTCAAAAGTTTGACTTAAAAGAAGGGATTGGGGTCTTACCTTAATAGTGGTTTCAATTGCTTAGCCTTTCCCTCACTTGTACTTCTTCCAAGCACCAGCCTTTGATCAGCACTGAGAAAGGCAGCAAGTAAGCGAGAGAGAGAGAGAGAGAGCGAGCGAGCGAGCATCAGTGGGAAGAGAGGTTTCTAGGAACGTGGCAGCTCTTCGGGAGTTCATAATGAGAAGCGTTGAGATGCTGTGGCTTTTCTAGGCTGTGGTTTTTTAACTGCTCTCAGTAGACATGATGCAGATATCATTAATTGAACTAACAAAGTACTGCAATTCTCTTAAGAGCACCCTGCTCACCTGCTCAGCCAAAGGGCTTCCTAAAGTGATTCCAGATTTAAAAACAAAAGTTAGTCATCATGACTTCGAGCGCCACCACTCCGAAGTCCCTCTTATGATGACAAAGATGGCAAAGAGGAAATAAGTTCTCCTGGGTGCTTCCCCATCATGACTTCGAGCGCCACCACTCCGAAGCTATATACATCACATTTATCCATGACCTTCATCGTGCAAGCTAGCTCTGCAGATGATGGACGCATTGAAATAAGTAAATGTAAAACGCCATTACTCGAATAGAACTAGTCATTTGCTGAGATTTTCCAAAATTTAAGTGCTCGAGAATGGTATGGTAGTAAATAAGTTTTCTGAAGCAAACAATGAAATTTTCTATTTGTGCTTTAATGGGCTCTTTCAACTGACACATCAAAGCGGAAGTATCATCTATTTGCAAATCCAAATCCTTAGGATAGCATTACCAAAAAAGTATCCATACATTGAAACTTAGGGAAAAAAGAAGAGGCTATTGCAACCAGACCTCTTTTTTGAAAAAAAAAAAAAAAATTGAGAAAGGAAGGCTCATCCTCGCTGTACTGGGGGATGCACTGTTCAAGATTGGAACCCAGAGCCTCTAGTTGCTACATAGAGGTATGACCAATGGGACAAGACCCTTCCATTGCATTAACTATAGAAGAAAATAGCCCAGAAGATCCCTAACTCCCAATACTTGAACGCTAGCTCGTTAAAATCCTGTTCTACACTGGCATGAAAAATATGACTTATATTTTTGTTGAAACGGTAATTAATCGTCTTAATATAACAATACCCGTCAAGAGAAATCTTGGGGAACGAGAATCTTTGGGAGTCACGGCGCAATTATGGATATATATTTTTCTATTTTTAATGGATAGAGTTAGATAAATAGGTAATTGGTGACAGGGTTTAGGGCTCTTGCATTGAGATGGTTGCATTGAAGGCCACCATTCTCCTCAAAAAGGCACGTATGGTACACTTTAAGACCTCAAAACATACATCATACCATGTGCTATTGTTCCTAGAGACACAAACAATCCATGAATTGTCTAAAATTTAATGGGTCCAAACCACTTCAATGAATAAGTTCATAGAATAATCCTACTTTTGGCATGACATTGTAATCGCATCATCTCCACATGGAGGAGGTCTTAGATTCAAATCCAAATGATGGTGTTCTTGCTACATTAAAAACTTGCAAGATCTGTTACAGAGAGATTTGAACATGATCCAAAAGCAAGATTTGTTACTATAATTAGGAAGAATTGATCGGTATGACTGCAGACAGAGTTGACATATAAATCAATAACTGACTTTTATATAACTAATTAGCACACTATAACTAAATGCCATTTTGTTATCAAAATTCATAAATTTTAAGAAACATGTGTTTCAAGAAAGTTGATTGCATGCGATGGTGAACTAAATAAGACACAGACATTTGTTTTAGTGTCAAATTAAACATCAAGCATATCTGAAATGCTACAGTGCCATACTGGTGTGACATCATGAGAAACAATGCGAAGACTTGAAAGATCGTTGGAATCCCAAATTTTTTGGGATGTTGGAGATCATTTGTGAACTCTCAGATCCTTAAAAAATGGAGGAAACCAAATGCCCTTGCTAGTCCCTAGATCCTCCCTCTGTTTTCATTGGTCATGCAATAGAAAGAGGCTTTGGGTTGCCAACCTTGTCAACGGTAACCCAAATTTGAAAAGAGATTGGGGACGCAGTTTAGGTCCCATGATGCCCCAACACCCCTTTATCCCCGGATATTGTGCTTGTTCCTTGCTTCCGCTAGGAAATAATGCAATAGGAAGTGCCAAAATTCAAATCCAAACCATAACTCTTAATCTCCCTTCATAGAATAGCTGTAGATGTTGGCGATGACCACCTAAATTTCTTCCCTCTATTAGCAGCCCCTGCCTCTTGCCAGGTAAATCACAGATATAAAGGCACATAAATTTAAACACGGCTTTGAATGGGAGGAAGCAATGAGAGGTACAAGTAGGGTGGATCCCTGCCTAATGTCCTTAGTGAGCATTAGAATCCCTGCTTCGAAAATTAGCACTACTAGCAAAAATGCATGAAACTTCTTTTTTTTTTTTATCATTCTCTGATAACACGGAGGTCAAAATTTATCAGAGCTATAGTATCTACTAATCTATGATCTATCCTATGCTAGCTTTTTAATATTTTAGGCAATAAAAGTGAGCCTAAGGATTCGTTGTGACATCTCCATCACATTCCCTTACGTAGACAACATCATCTCTGGATATCTGCTCAATTTTTCTTTTAAGGAGATCAAAAAAATTAGACTATCACACATTTTTGTGGGGTAGGATACGTGTGGTAGGCCTTTTGGTTCAAGCGTGGTGCCATGGGTCACCTGCTAGCCTTAGCTCGTAGTAACAACTTAGGATCCAAAGGAGCCCAAAGAGCTTACTTCTCTTCGACACAAACCTCAAACCCCAACTCACAATTGGTGAAGGGTGGAGCTCGACCATCTCATCACCTATAAATTATTGGTTTGGTTCGCAGAAAGAATTTTTTCTCACTAAAATATTTTTTTCTAAAAAATAGAAAAAATAATTTTTGCATATTTGGTTGATCATAAAAAAATGATATATTTCAAAGTGGCTTATGTTTAGTTAAGCATCTACTTTCGTAGAAAGTTGTGCAAATATATATTATGCTTTTAATAAGAAAAAAAATCTTACCTTATTCCATCTAAAAGCTTAATAATATTTTTGGAAAAAAATCTAAATTCTTGGCAGGAGGGAATTGGAGTTTCCTACATTGCATGGGTTTTTCTAATCCATTTTTTCATCTCACTTCTTTAAAAATTTCAACCAAACATAAGGCATCTCTCTAATTTTCTATTTTTCATGAAGCTTAATAATTTTTTTTTATTTTTCCTTCTCCCTTCATCCTTTTCACGAGACCTCCCACTATCTCTTCCTTATCCATGGACACGTTGGAGGGGTCTCACCGGCGTAACAAGCTACATGTCTATATCTTTATTTGTTGAATTTTTTTTACTGAAAAAAAATATGGATACTATTTCATAGTGGTTTACCTCATGTCATCCGCAACCATTTATAAAAGATTTCTCCAAAAATTAAAAATTAATAATGTTTTTAAAAGTCGAGCAAATTGTTATTTAACTCCTATGCTGTGATGGCTATTGAATAAATAAGTTTTGCCCTTTATTTAGAAGCTTCGTTTGCTCACCCAAACAAATCAATATTTTCAATTAAATTTTGCCACACCTATTTTTTTACTATGTAAATGATGATCTTGATGGCTTCAATAAATTAGGATACTGCCCTTTCAAAAAGTAAATATAAATAATGGCAGCAGTTTTTATTGTTAACCACTATTTCCTATTCTACTGGTTATTTCTATTTTAGGAGTAAATTAGATTGAGCCAATAATGGCCATTATTTCCATTTTAGGGGCAAATTCAGTGTTATCATATAACTAATGTTATACAAGGATAATATCAAAATCCTCAAGTCCAAAATTTATGTAATTTTAAGCTTCTCTAAGTTAAATATTATTTTTTTTAAAGTTACCATTGACATTGCCAACTAATTCATACCCAACCTAGTGGCTCCAAATTTGAATGTGGATGAGGTCAAAACAGCATCCAATATATGATCCATTAATTTCCCGTAATTTGGAGATCCAGCCGATTTGTTCATGTGGATTTTGTAAATATATTCGGCAACCAAAGGCGCAGATCCATGAGTTTGTTAAAGAACTAAAAGTAATGGGTCGTTTAAATTCTTAACCGAAGGATAAGTTTTTTTATGCTAAATCCTTGTACTGTATAAAAGTTCAAATCCATCTGACCTTTGAAGAAAACTTCTAATCTGACAGGTTCGGATGAGATATAATGTATTTGTTAAAAGGTAATTATTAATTAAATGTTTTTAGTCTCTAAAACTAAATTATAATTAAGTTATTCTAAGTGTAAAATGTTTAGCAGCGGCTTGCATCAACACGTGCATTCTAACGAGTTAGGTAAAATTGTGATATTTTCATCATGCAATTACTAAGGGGAAAAAACAAAATAGATGAATTAAATTCCATTTGGTAACTCATTGCTCGTGGAATCATTTGCACAGGATGTACAAGAGTTGAAGGGGAAGAAGATGATGGGGCTGATGAGGATGATTTTGAAGATGAGCTCCAAATTAAGAGCCACAAAGACTCACAAGAAAATCATCACTTTGATATTAACTTGGTAACCATCGGGAAAAAAAAAAAGGTACGAGCATAGGATTCAAACCATGCTTTTTGCAACTGGGCTTGACATTAGTGTTTATTCTATTCTCTTTCCTTGGACTTAGGGATTTATTGGATAATTAGATCTTTACACCAAGTATCTTAAATATCAATGAGTGTGCCACTTTGGCGGCTACCACCCACTTCAATTTCAAAATATTTTTTTAATTAAAAAATAAGAATAGTTTTTATGCCCAATAAATTTCAATTACAAAAATAATGGTTATGTGACAAAATAATAATCATCAACTATAATCGCAATCAAAATCAAATGTGATTGATCACGCAAATATATTAATCACAAAATTCAAGACATATATGGTAGCAAGATATGTCTAAAATTTAACACCTCAATAATTAATATGCATGAGGGCCTTAATTCAAAATATTTAATATTAAAAAAATAATTAGATGGTTTACTAACTCTTAGCCTTAGGTCCAAAATTCATTCTGGTCCATTAAATAAAACTGGGCTGGCCATATAAAAGAGCCCAACCCGCAACTATGGACCCATTCGGATTGGGATTTACAAGCCCAAACCCAATCAAAAGGAAACCTTAAACAATTTTTCTCTATCATCTTCCTCTAGCCGCCGCCCACCAATTTTTTTTTTTTTTTTTTTTTTTTTGAGTTGTTTCGGGAGGCAGCCCGTGGCTGCCACCCACGGCAGCCACCACGCCGGCCACCACCCGTGGCCGGCGACTCTCGCCGGGCCGCCGCGACACCACGAGGCCCGCAGCTGGCCCGTGGAATGGCATGGCCGAGCCCCCATGGTTTGCCGCGACGCCACCTGTGGCGCGCAGCCGGCCCCGGCCGTGGGGTGGCCGGGCCTCCGCCAGCCGTGAGACCGCGGCGTCCCAGCCGCGGGAGCATGGCGCAGGGGCACCAGCGGGCAGCAGGAAGCCTCCCCTTGGCCGCGCCGTCCGCTTGGGGTTTGCTCCTGTCGCCGACGATTGGGTTGAGGGCGCCGGCCGGCGGCGAGAAGCCCCCTTCCATCCTTTCATCTTCTTCTTCTTCTTCCCCATAAACAAATCTAGAAAAAAGGGGATTAGAGAACGATGAAGGAAATAGGGTGGGCGTGCGGTCGGAAACGGGAGGAGAAGAAAACCGAGGTTTTTTTTTTTTTAATCCAAAAAATAATATTCAATTATATTGCTTGCAAACCTGAAATAAAATCAAACTAGATATTTGATTATCAAAGGCAGATCCAGTGCATAAAGATATATGCAGAAGATCCATTCATCATATATCACCCGTGCATAAAATCAATCCGTAAATCCAGATAAAATAATAATTATGTATGAAGGATTCTAATCCTAGCATGGAGGCTCTGATATCAATTGTTATATATAAATAATAACATGCTAAGATTTAGAATCATAATAACACTGTATTTAAGTTTGAGAGATATACGAAGACATATTGAATATAATTCTTCAATCACCTAGAATAATAGTGGCTGGATCTTCATTTTCTTGATCCTCACAAAAGATAGCTGTGAATGGAGCAGGCTATCAACCATATGAAGAGGAGAGAGGGACCTAGCCTTTATATAGAAAACATAAGAGAGCCTTCTCATCATTAAGGGCTCTAAATCTTAATTGTGTTTTCTGGCCTACATACCAAAAATACCACAATAAATAGGATTTAATCCTATATATCCAAGGTACACTAAACCCATAAAACAAAGTGATCACATATCATATTGGGCTTAACTATAGTACCATTCTGAGCCATACGTCTAATCCGTTTTATAAAACAAAAATTCGCAATCAGTATAAGCCCATATTTTCAAATTATTCTAACACCGTCTACTGAAATAATTCTTTGGCAACTTATTTTTTAATCCGTAAATTTTATCTTGTTCTTCTTGCTTTGTAAATTCTGCTCTTTTAAGTAGCTGGGGGAGGCACTTAATTTGTAAAAAAAAAAGAATGGTTCAAGTACTATACAGGATTGTATCAACAGTATTAACATCAGTGTCATGCTTCTACCATGCCAAGACTCGCGGAGGAATTTAGTAGTCATCACTTACGACAAGAAGAAGGTCATCGCGTAAGGCTAGATGCTTATCTTTATAGATCTTCCACGGGCTTTGATTGGTTTTATGGGATCCATCATTGACGGACCTTTCTCCAGTGCATGAGAAAGCTCCGAGAGCCACGGAAGAGACCAAACCGAACGACGATAAGGGCAAACGTTTGATTATTCCATGTAGAACTTCCAGTCAATTATTGGAGAATTGATGAGCTTTAGTGGTAGATATGACGTCCCTCCGGACGTTATAAAGACTAGGATCTCTCTCTGAAAAGTATGCTGGGCCTTCATATTCATCTTTATGATATCTTCCACCATTTGCAGCTTCCACCATTTGCAACAAAGAATTTTTCACTCTTGTCATTTTCAAGAAAGCAAAATTTTCGACGTGTGCAACACTTCTGCTGCTCGGTTCCCTAAAATTCTACTCGGTCAAACAGTTAGAAAGCAGCATGAGTGCAATTTCTCGGCACAAGAATCAAGCTGGGAAAACGACTCATTCAACCTGGAAAATGGCATCCCCAATTGATAACCAGGTAAATTAAGTCTGTCATGCCTATGTGAAGTCGGGCATGACTCTCTCTCTCTCTCTCTCTCTCTCTCTCTCTCTCTCATTCTCTAACCTTGGTTAATTCAAGGTCAGAAAATTTTTCACTGTTTCCATCATTTTCAAAGGAGCAAAATTTTCAACATATACGACACACCTATAAGAATAGCCCAGTTCCCTAAAAATCTACTCGGTCAAACATTTAGAAAAAAACATCGGTGAAATTTCTCAACAAAAGTATCCAACTTGGAAAAATAGTGTCCCCAATTGATGTAACCATGTAAAACAAGTTGTCATGCCCTGTGAAGCTGTGCATGACTTTCTCCTCTCTCTCTCTCTCTCTCTCTCTCTCTCTCTCATTCTCGACTATGGACTTTGGATCAAAATCTTCCTAAGAGCGATGAGGACAACCGCGCTCGAGTGATGCTGGGCGCATCACAACCGTCTGATCATCGGACGATGACAGCGCTCCTGGGCTCGTTTTCCAGTTGTATTGTATGAAAACCCGTCTTTAGCAAAAAAAAAAAAAAAAAAATCTTCCTAAGAAATTTATAAGCCAGAAGTTATATATTATCTTTTTTTTTTTTAATGCAAAGGGAGGGTTAGATCATCCTTTTTTATTAAAGGGGAATATATACATGAGTGTTATATTACAAAGGAAAACTGCGTTGGCCAGTTACCAAGAAGGTGCTGGCCACAGCAGTTCCCGAAGACACAAATGAAACCTATTTTTTATTAATAAATTCTTTTAATAGCTAAATACATAAATTCTTTTAATAAATTCGCAAAAGCAACATAGAGGGCTGTGTACCGTCACACAGACATTAAGATTTTTTAATTTTTTCACACCCTTCAACCAAGCTTCCTTTGACTCCCTCTCCGCATCCTCCCTACCCCTCCCTCATTCATTATTTATATAAGCAATACTCCATTTAGCCGTGAAAACAAAGCATCAAAACCAATCTCTCTGAAATCCTCCATCTTAGTCATGGAGAGAGTCCATATCCAACCTTTTCTCCTCCCCCTCCTTTTATTCTTCTCCCTCTCCTTTTTGGAGGCTCTGTCTGCAAATTCGCTTAGCGGTCCAATCCCCAGAACAATAGGAAACCTCACACAGCTCACTTCCCTGGACCTCTCCTACAACAACCTGAACGGCGCAATCCCAGCAGAGTTAGGTGATCTTTCCCAACTCACTTATCTTCATCTTTCAGAAAACAAACTCACTGGTCCGATACCAACCAAGCTTGGTAATCTTGCCCGGCTCCAATCACTGCACTTGAACAACAACAGTTTGATTGGAGAAATACCTTCTTCATTGAAGAACTGCAAGCAGCTAGTTGTTTTGGACCTCGGGGAGAATGGAATCTATGGAAATATTCCAGAATGGTTAGGAGAGAAACTTTCATCATTGAGGGTCCTCCGTCTAAGATCGAATATGTTAAGTGGTAGCATTCCTCCTCAGGTATCACTTCTGTCTTCGCTTCAGCTCTTAGACCTTGCACATAATAATATCTCTGGAAGTATCCCACAGAGTTTGGGCAATCTCACCGCGATGGCAGAAGGCATTCGAGAAAGGGAAAAAACAACGAACTCCTCTTACCCCTTTTACTACAGTGACAGCGTTTCCATAGTCTGGAAAGGAAGAGAGGCTGCTTTTCAAAATACGCTTTCATTAATTGTGGGAATCGAGCTTTCCAACAATTATCTCCGTCATGCGATCCCTACAGAGCTGACAAATCTTTCAGGGCTAGTTTTTCTGAATCTCTCAAGGAATCGTTTGGATGGAAGTATTCCAGAGATGATCGGTAACTTACAAAATCTGGAAATTCTTGACCTATTCATGAATTACTTATCAGGTACAATTCCTCGGAGCATCTCTTCTCTGACATTCTTAGATTGCTTGAACTTATCAAACAACCACTTGTCGGGACGGATACCATCCGGTCATCAACTACAAACACTTGTTGATCCATCCATCTATAGTGGCAATGGTGAGCTTTGTGGATTTCCACTCACCAAAAGTTGTTCAAGTAGCCAAGCATCCGATGTTCAATTGTCAACTGATGATGGTGATGAAAAAATATGGCTGTATCTTAGCATGGGACCAGGATTTGTGGTGGGATTTTGGGGGTTCTTTGGTATTTTATTCTTTAAGAGATCCTTGAGGCTTGCCTATTTCCGATACATTGATGATATATATGATAGCTTCTCTAGGATATCAATGAGGAACATGTAAAGACTGCAGACTTCTTTTTTTTTTTTTTTTGTGATGTAACATAAGGATCGCAGACTTGTTCCTGGTAGATTGACATGTTCATTTCCCATGAGAAATTTGGTATGTTCTACATGAATCTTCCATCCTTATGTTTCCAAACTACTATTATACAGGAAGATTATTGCTGGTTCTTCAGAAATAAAATACTAAACCAAAATGAGATGCAAGCTTTATAGAAAATAAGAAACAACTTGGATGTTGAAGGTGTCCTTGGGGTGATCTCCTAGTTCGTATGGGGCGGAGACGATGTGATCAGTCCATGGATTTTTTTTTCTTTTACCACATTTCGCTCAAAGGATTAAAGAGAGATAGTGCATCAAGCTATTCACAAAGGCCAACTTGATCCTCTTCCTTGAGGATCCCATATGAGAGAACCCTAGGAGAGCTGCCGGCTCCAACTATCGTCTATATACGATCCATACTAGATCTCACCAATTGACAATCCTACCTCCTCTATATTCTTGACAACCCATCTTTTTGTCTCAGTAAAGTCTTTTGGTGGCATGTTTCGATCCTCTTCCCTATTATATAGAAAAAGTGAGCCGGTATACTATCATTATTGCCTAGACAATTAGACAGCCAACCTATAAAGTATGCATGAAAGAGTTAGATGCTTCTTCTATTTTTTTTCTTGGTGCAACTGAGCCATCCTGCACTTGAATCAGAGGCCTTAATCCAAAATTCTGCAGAAGTAAATGAAAAGGGTAGGCAGCACACGTGATAAATAGTTCTTTATTTTGAATGATCACATATGATAAATAGTAGAATGGCAACGTATAAAAGCTTCTGCTTCCTCCATTTAGCTAAAGCAAAAGCACTCACCATGCATGCCCAGAATGAGAATCAAAATCAGAAATTCAGCCACAACTATGGTCTCAACTGCACCATTAACCAAAATAATCAGAACTTAATCAATTATGTTGACCTAAAAGTAGAGCTTAATTTACTAATATAATACGTAGTTTCACTCAAAAAAAAAGGGGAAGAAAGACCACTAGGTCAAATAAAACAATAGAACAGAGACATTTGTGGTGGATGATGAAGATCACTGAGTAGTGTGAAGGAAGTTGACCATGATGGAAAGTGTTCGACAACGGTGTTCAAATCTGCTGCATCAAGAGTTGGTTTAGGGATCAGTGATTAGCCAGCAAAATAATATTTTATATGATGGCCAGAAAGAACTTCCATTAAAAGCTCTTTTAGTCATGCTAAGATCAATTGATGTAAAATAAAAATGCTAAATGAGTAATGCTATGTTGCTCCCCTTTCATGCGTATGAACAATTCTCTTACCATATGGCGAGAGATCATGATTAGCGCAACTCATAGATTTATTCAATCGATGATGAAGTTGACAAATCATCAGTTATAAACCCAATGAACTATTTGTGTGCGCATAATGGGTACCCTGAAATATTTTCTGTGCTAAAAATTTCCCACCCTATCACTGCCAAGTTCATTGGTTCTGGTCCAATGCAAACGATGTACTTGCCCCCCTTGCAGCGGTGTTCTATATAAAATTTAGGTTTATTATAACAAAATTTTATCTACTAAAATTGCATATTTTTTATCAATCAAAAAAAAAGGAAAAGGAAGACAATGTACAGCTGTTAGCAAATCATATGAATCAGCTAACTAATAAGTTTCCCTTCAGATGAGTTTCCTTGACCTCTTACCAGTGCAAAAAATGGATAGGCCGGTGCAAGATTTTTATGGATGGCTTTAATGGTGGGGAATGTCATGATGGGCCTGTTTCAAGATGAGTCAAATAGAGTGAATTAACGGCTTTTTAGTTTATGTTCATTGATCAATTTATGAAAAATAGTAGCATGAAATGTTTCATAGCTGACTCGTTTGGGAGGTTGTGACACCCCTTTAAAGGAGAATTTTTTTTATGTAGTTATTAGTGAGAAATAAGCAATTAACAATGTATTAAATAAGGAAATAAGGATTGGGCTAGATGATTGGGCTGGGCCCGGCTACTTCGGGCCGGCCCACGAGCCCTAAAAGTAATTTTTTTCTGGGTTATTGCAGCCTTTCCTCACTTGTACTTCTTCCAAGCGCCAGCCTTAGATCAGGGACTGAGAAAGGCAGCAAGTAAGCGAGGGAAAGAGAGATTCAGAGAGAGAGAGAGAGAGAGAGAGGGCGTCAGTGGGAAGAGAGGTTTCTAGGAACGTGGCAGGAGTCTATAATGAGAAGCGTTGAGATGCTCTGTGGCTTTTCTAGGCAGTAGATTTTTAACTGCTCTCAGCGGAGATATTATGCAGATATCTGAATAAAACTTTCATTAATTGAACTAACAAAGTACTGCAATTCCCTTAAGAGCCCCCTGCTCGCCTGCTCTCAGCCAAATGGCTTCCTAAAGTGATTCCAGATGTGAAAACAAAAGCTAGTCTGCCAGTGGATTATATACCTATACACTAGCATGTAACTCCTCGTGCAGAAGAGGATTCTATATCAATAGATTTCGTAAGGTATATCATAAGTCCTAAGAAATTTATATTGAAAATATGATTTGAATTATTCGTGCTGTTCATAACACCGATATGCTATTTATACAAGTTGAGCCCCAAGATTATGAGAAAAATACTACTGACCAAATATAGTATAATACAATAGCAAAATCTTATGATTTGATATAAATACTAAATTTTAATTTGACAATAAAATTTCATAATTTTTTAAGATTGATTTGAACTGATATACTAAGATTGTGCATACAATAAGTTGCAGCTGTGATATTCGATTCGTATATACTATAATAGGGGAGATTGTGCATGATTCTGAGCTGTAATAAGTCCAACTATCTTCACCTAGTGACACATTTGGTGAGCTATTTTCTACAACCACTTGCCACTAACTACAGGCAAATGCCTATCTTCCTTTCCCATCATGCAATGCTGAGACATATTCATGAATCATTTCATAAAAAGCAATCTGAGGCCCCTTTTGCTCTTCCAGATTTCCAAGGACTATTATGCACAAAGTCCTCTTGTGATTCCACAGGCAATCAGAGCCTTCACTGTTTCAGATGACAGATCATTTCTGGAAGGAAGTTAGCTTGCTGATTGTGATCATTCGCAATGGTTCAGGGAGATAGGCTTCTGTGCGAGCAGATAACTTCTGCGCTACAAAACGCATTGAAGGTCGAGATTCTGGATCGGTCCGAGTGCATGCTAGGGCTACCTTTATGATGAAGACCCCCTCCTCTGCTAATTGGCCTGTTGGAGGTACTAACCATTGGTCCAAAACATCCATCAGCAGCACATCCTTTCCCTCTGATGAAGACAAAGATGGCAAAGAGGAAATAAGTTCTCCTGGGTGCTTCCCCATCATGACTTCGAGCGCACTCCGAAGCTATATACATCACATTTATCCGTGACCTTCATCGTGTAAGCTAGCTCTGCAGATAATGGAAGACATTGAAATAAGTAAATGTAAAACACCATTACTCGACGAGAACTAGTCATTTGCTGAGATTTTCCAAAATATAGGTGCTGGAGAATAGGTATCGTAGTAAATAAGTTTTCTGAAGCAAACAATGAAATTTCCTATTTGCGCTTTAATGGGCTCTTTCAACTTACACATCAAAGCATAGTATAATCTATTTGCAAATCCATAGGATGGCATTACCAAAAAAGTGTCTATGTAAGGACTCATGCCGGTGTGTATTTAGTCCCACATCGGTTGTTCGTTAGATATATCTTGGATACTTATATAGGATCAAGGAACCCAAATATTATCTTCTGACTAGCTATTTTGGATGAAATCCTAGGTTGTTAGGAATGGTATCAGAGTGCAATTCGAAGAATGTACGGATGCTTCCATGTGAAAGTAAAACATTCCTTAAATCCCGTTTAGTCCACTACTCCACTTTATGGACACTCCCTTCCATTGCATTAACTATAGAAGAAAATAGCCCAGAAAATCCCCAACACCGAATACTTAAACGCTAGCCCGTTAAAATCCTGTTCTACACTGGCATGAAAAATATGACTTATATTTTTGTTGAAACGGTAATTAACCGTCTTAATATAACAATACCCGTCAAGAGAAATCTTGGGGAACGAGAATCTTTTGGGGTCACAGCGCAATTATGGACATATATTTTTCTATTTTTAATGGATAGAGTTAGATAAATAGGAAATTGGTGACAGGGTTTAGGGCTCTTGCATTGAGATGGTTGCATTGAAGGCCACCATTCTCCTCAAAAAGGCACGTATGGTACACTTTAAGACCTCAAAACATACATCATACCATGTGCTATTGTTCCTAGAGACGCAAACAATCCATGAATTGTCTAAAATTTAATGGGTCCTAACCACTTCATAGAATAATCCTACTTACGAGTTACGACATGACATTGTAATCCCATCATCCCAACATGGAGGAGGTCTTAGATTCAAATCCAAGTGATGGTGTTCTTGCTACATTTCTTAAAAACTTGCAAGATCCGTTATAGAGAGATTTGAACAGGATCCAAAAGCGAGATTTGTTACTATAATTAGGAAGAATTGATGGATATGACTGAGTTGACATATAAATCAATAACTGACTTTTATGTAACTAATTAGCACACTATAACTAAATTTCATTTTGTTATCAAAAATCATAAATTCTAAGAAACATGTGTTTCAAGAAAGTTGATCACAGAAACAATGCGAAGACTTGAAAGAATGTTGGAATCCCAAATTCAGGTCCCATGATGCCCCAACACCCCTTTTTCCCCGGATATTGTGCTTGTTCCTTGCTTCACTTAGGAAATAATACAATAGGAAGTGCCAAAATTCAAATCCAAACCATAACTCTTAATCTCCCTTCATAGAATAGCTGTAGATGTTGGCGATGACCACCTAAATTTCTTCCCTCTATTAGCAGCCCCTGCCTCTTGCCAGGTAAATCACAGATATAAAGGCACATAAATTTGAACATGGCTTTGAATGGGAGGAAGCAATGAGAGGTACAAGTAGTGTGGATCCCTGCCTAATGTCCTTAGTGAGCATTAGAATCACTGCTTCGAAAATTAGCACTACTAGCAAAAATGCATGAAACATTTTTTTTTTTTTTTTTATCATTCTCTGATAACACGGAGGTCAAAATTTATCAGAGCTATAGTATCTACTAATCTATGATCTATCCTATGCTAGCTTTTTAATATTTTAGTTGATAAAAGTGAGCCTAAGGATTCGTTGTGACATCTCCATCGCATTCCCTTACGTAGACAACATCATCTCTGGATATCTGCTCACTTTTACTTTTTAAGGAGAAAAAAAAATAGACTCTCACACATTTTTGTGGGGTAGGATACGTGTGGTAGGCCTTTTGGTGCCACGGGTCACCTGCTAGCCTTAGCTCGTAGTAAGAACTTAGGATCCAAAGGTGCCCAAAGAGCTAATTTCTCTTCCACACAAAACCTTGAACCCCAACTCACAATTGGTGAAGGGTGGAGCTCAACCATCTCATCACCTATAAATCACTGAAATAGTTCGCAGAAAGAATTTTTCCTCACTGAAATATTTTTTTAAAAAAATAAAAAAATATTTTTTGCATATTTGGTTGATCATAAAAACATAGTATATTCCAAAGTAGCTTATATTTAGTTGAGCATTTACTTTCGTACAAAGTTGTGTAAAATATATGTTATGCTCTTAATAAGAGAAAAAATCTTACCTTATTCCATCTAAAAGCTTAATGATATTTTTGAAAAAAAATCTAAATTCTCGGCGGGAAGGAATTGGAGTTTCCTATATTGCATGGGTTTTTCTAATCTATTTTTTCATCTCACTTCTTTAAAAACTTTAACCAAACAAAAGGAATCTCTCTAACTTTTTATTTTTCATGAAGCTTAATAATTTTTTCTATTTTTCCTTCTTCCATCCTTGCCACGAGACCTCCCACTATCTCTTCCTCATCCATGGACGCATTGGAGGATTCTCGCCGGCGTAACAAGCTACATATATGTATCTTTATTTGTTGAATTTTTTTGATTGAAAAAAAATGTGAATACTATTTCATAGTGGTTTACCTCATGTCATCCGCAACCATTTATGAAAATATTTCTCGAAAAATTAAAAATTAATAATGTTTTTAAAAGTTGAACGAATTGTTATTTAACTACCATGCTGTAATGGCTATTGAATAAATAAGTATTGCCCCTTATTTAGAAGCTCCCTTTGCTCACCCAAACAAATCAATATTTTCAATTAAATTTTGCCACACTTATTTTTTTACTATGTAAATAATGATCTTGATGGCTTCAATAAATTAGGATACCGTCCTTTCAAAAAGTAAATAAAAATAATGGCAGCAGTTTTTCATTGTTAACCATTATTTCCTATTCTACTGGTTGATATTGGTTATTTCTATTTTAGGGGTAAATTCAATTGAGCCAATAATGGCCATTATTTCCATTTTAGGGGCAAATTCAGTGTTATCATATAACTAATGTTATACAAGATAAAATCAAAATCCTCAAGTCTAAAATTTATATAATTTTAAGCTTCCCTAAGTTAGATATTATTTTTTTAAAAGTTACCATTGACATTGTCAACTAATCCATACCCAACCTAGTGGCTCAAAATTTGAATGCGGATGAGGTCAAAACAGCATCCAATATATGATCCATTAATTTCCCATAATTTGGAGATCCAGCCGCTTTGTTCATGTGGATTTTGTAAATATATTTGGCAGCCAAAGGCGCAGATCCATGAGTTTGTTAAAGAACTAAAAGTTGTGGGTCATTTAAATTCTTAACCAAAGGATAAGGTTTTTTTATACTGAATCCTTGTACTATATAAAAGTTCAAATACATCTGATCTTTTAAGAAAACTTCTAAGCTGACAGATTCGGATATGATATAATGTATTAGTTAAAAAATAATTATTAATTAAATGTTTTTAGTCTCTAAAACTAAATTATACTTAAGTTATTCTAAGTCTATAATGTTTAGCAGCAGCTTGCATCAACACGTGCATTCTAACTAGTTAGGTAAAATTGTGATATTTTCATCATGCAATTACTAAGGGGAAAAAACAAAATAGATGAATTAAATTCCATTTGGTAACTCATTGCTCGTGGAATCATTTGCACAGGATGTAAAAGAAAAGGGGAAGGGGGAAGAAGAAACAAAGAAGGAGAAGGTTTGAGAAGAAGTCGGGAGAAGGAAAGGAAGGAGAGAGGGGAAGTTTTGAGAAGAAATAGAGAAGGAAAGGAAGGAAAAAGAGAAGGAAAGAAAAGAAAAGAAAAGGAAGGAAAAGAAAAGGAAAGGAAGAAAAGGAAAAAGAAAAAGAAAAAGAAAAAAATACATAATTAAATAGTCAATAAATAAATAGAGATTTAAAATAATAATCAGCTCTGTAACTGGACTTGGGCGGAGTAAAAGAAAAAGAATATTTGAGCTACGGGCTAGATTGAAAACCCATTATTTAAATTACTGGGCCTGAATAGAAACAAGCCGAGTGACTGAATCAGGCTAAGGGCCTGTTCCAGAAATTAATTAAGTTCTAAGCCTAAATGAAAATGGGCCCAGTAACTGAATCATACAAGGGGCCTGAATCAAAATTGAATAAACTTTGGGCCTGAATGCAAATGAGCCTAGACCTAAACCAAAAATTGATGAGACCTGAACTAAATATTGGGTCAGACCTAAACCAGAAAATTGATTAGACCAGAATCTGACATTGGGTCAGACATAAATCAGAAAACTTGATTGGACCAGAACCAAAGATTTGGGTCAGACCTGAACCAAAAATTGGGTTAGACCTGATCCAGAAATTTAAGTAGGCCATGGGCCTGGATATAATTGAGCCCGGTAATTGAACCAGAAATTTATCAGGCCATGGGCCTGAATGAAGGGTTAGTTTATAATTGGACCATGGGGCTAAAAAGGAAATATGTGTCATTTGGATGGACCGTAAATTATGAAAAATAAAAAGAATATTAAAGAATTGAATTAAGGAAAGGGTGTAATTATATAGAAATAAAATATAATAATTAGAGGTGGAAAAATAGTAGAAGAAGTAGAATAAAAGTTAAATAAATTAATAAAAAATTAAAAGACCAAGTAACAAATAATTGGATTGTTGTGTTATTGTTAGGTGTTGAAGAATTGACATCTAAACCTAAAAATTGGTGAACGAACTGTGGTAAGTAACCTTGGCACGATCTTATTGATTTCAAATCACTATTTAACTGTACATATGAAATTATAAAATTGTATTTGATATGATGTATTTTCTCAAAATTAGGATCAAGCATAGGATTGCATGTAACTCATAAATTTGATTAAATAGCATTCCTTCATGAATATATAATTGGGTCTGAATTATGATTATGATAGATTGCTTGAAAATAAAATTTGTGGCATGATCATGAATTTTATAAATTACGATGCCATTTGTCATTTTTTAACCTATTATGAAAGTATGATTTGAGAAAAAGAATAATGAATTATGGACTCTCAGATTGTTATGTACGGCTATCGCCAGCAGGTTATAGTAGCTCGGCATATGGCCCTCGCCAGCAGGTTATAGTAGCTCGGCATATAGCCTTCGCCAGCGGGTTACAGTAGCTCGGCATACGGCCCTCGTCAGTGGGTTACAATAGCTTGGCATGGGCCCTTACCAGCGAGTTATAATAACTCGGCATATGGCCCTATCACAGATAATAATAGTGACTATAGCTATACTACCATCTGAAGCTTTCAAAGCATAGAATAATGGCAATGTTTTATGATGCGCATCCATATTTATGAACTTGCATGATTGGACATGCATTGCTTTATGACTGATTTGGAATCGGGTCGTGATAGGACCAGTTGGCAATGGCCGTTTGATGGCACCTGTGGCTGGAAAGGAATTCGATCGGGAGTCTTTCTTCGGAAACAATCTTCCATCAATACGATCCTGCAAAGCCCTGCTCTCTTTTACTCAGTGGGAAAGCTTGTGCTCTGAGAAAACCAAAGACAGCTATCAATCTCTGCGGGGTCTTCTTGGCTCTCTTCTGATGAAATAATTCTTAGGCAACTTATTTTTTAATCTGTAACTTTTATCTTGTTCTTCTTGCTTTGTAAATTCTGTTCCTTTTAAGTAGCAGGGGGAAGCACTTTGCTTCCTCCATTTCCTTCTAACAAAAAAAAAAAAAAGAATGATTCAAGTATTATTCAGGATTGTATCAACAATATTAACATCAGTGTCAAGCTTCTGCTATGCCAAGACTCACGGAGGAATTTAGAAGTCACCACTTAACGACAAGAAGAAGGTCATTGCGTAAGGCTAGATGCTTCAACTTTATAGATCTTCCACGGGCTTTGATTGGTTTTTTGGGATCCATCATTGACGGACCTTTCTCCAGTGCATGAGAAAGCACCGAGAGCCACGGAAGAGACCAAACCGAACAACGATGAGGTCAAACGTTTGATTATTCCATGTAGAACTTCCAGTCTATTATTGGAGAATTGATGAGCGTTAGTCGTAGATATGACGTCCCTCCGGACGTTAAAGACTAGGATCTCAGTGCCCAGACTATGGATCTCTCTCTGAAAAGTATACTAGACCTTCATATTCTTCTTTATGATATCTTCCACCATTTGCAACAAAGAATTGCTCACAGTCTGTAACTTTCAAGGAAGCAAAATTTTCAACGTGTGCAACACTTCTACAAGAACAGCTTAGTTCCCTAAAATTCTACTCGGTCAAACAGTTAGAAAGCCGCGTGAGTGCAATTTCTCAGCAAAAGAATCAAGCGGGAAAAACGAGTTGTCATTCAACATGGAAAGTAGCATCCCCAATTGATAGCCAGGTAAATTAAGTCTGTCATGCCCGTGTGACGTCGGGCATGACTCTCTCTCTCACATTCTCTGACCTTGGATTTTGGATCAAAATCTTCTTCCAGTAATATGACCCCGCTCTTTTCTCACAATGGGTGACTTGTGTATATGCTTGAATCGCTGACATATTATTTTATGAGATTCAGCAACAAAACTATATATATTGCTAATTAAATTCTATTTAATCTGAAAATACTATCCTTATAAGCGCAACATCAAAACTTTAGCAATATCCATAAATAATCATTAAAATATTATAGATTTTTTGCAATAATTTTTAAAATAACTAGTATAGAATAAAAATTTCTTTCAGCAATTACAAGATACTGTTACCATACAGTTACTTTTAATAATACTCCTGATGAACCCTGGGTGGCCTTTTTTCCAGCCTCCCTTATCCTCAAAAAAAAAAAAAAAAAACAACAACACTCGTGATGAACCACCAAAATATTATATATTTGTTATAATATTTTTGGAACCGTTACTAGAAAGCATTTATTGTAATTGATTTTGCCGAGTATTACTAAAATTTAATTGTTATAGATTTTGTTTGTTGCAGTGATGCAGAATTTTCAGTCTATTATTGGAGAATTAAGGTGCTTTAGTGATATGATGTCACTCTAGAGGTTAAAGGTTAGGATACAGAAGCCCAGACTATGGATAACTTTTTTTAAATATATTGGACCTTTATATTCTTCTTTAATGTTCTACCATTGCAACAGAGAATTTTTCACCGTTTCCATCATTTTCAAGAGAGCAAAATTTTCAACATATGCGAAACATCAACAAGAATAGCTCAGTTCTCTAATAATCTACTCGGTCAAATATTTAGAAAGAAACATCGCTGAAATTTCTCAGCAGAAGTGTTTAACTTGAGAAAATAGCGTCTCCAATTGATATAACCATGTAAACTAAGTCGTCATGTCGTGTGAAGTCGTGCATAACTCTCGCTTGTCTCTCTCTCTCTCTCATTTTCGACTATGGACTTTGGATCAAAATCTTCTTAAGAAATTTACGAAGCCGGATGTTATATATTATTATTTTTTTTAATGCAAAGGGAGGGTTAGACCACCTTTTTTTATTAAAGGGGAATATATACAGAAGTTTTGTATTACAAAGGAAAACTGCGTTGGCCAGTTACCAAGAAGGCAGTTCCCGAAGACACAAATAAAATTTATTTTTTATTAATAATTTTTTTTAATAGCTAAATACATAAATTCTTATAGTGATCTTTATCAGTTTCCAGTATCATTGGTGTCTCGTCCTTGATAAACTGGAAATGCGTTGCTGATCTCTTCGTTGATCCAAGTCAGCTAAGTCGGTATGCTCACTCGCGAATAAATTTTCCCATTGGGCGGCTAAGCTCGTTTTAGCCAAAGATCCAAAGAGCTCGGTGCAATGTTCAATGAAAGAGACTTTGATTTGATCCTGTTTGACTAAAAGGACGTCATGGTGCTTGACAAAAAGGTCAAAGTATGAACTCTAAAAATTGGCAAAATCAACATAGAGGGCAGACATTAAGATTTTTTAATTTTTTCACGCCCTTCAACCAAGCTTCCTTTGACTCCCTGTCGACATCCTCCCTACCCCTCCTTCATTCATTATATATATAAGCAATACTCCATTTAGCTGTGAAAACAAAGTAACAAAACCAATCTCTCTGAAATCCTCCATCTTAGTCATGGAGAGAGTCCATATCCAACCTTTTCTCCTCCCCATCCTTTTGTTCTTCTCCCTCTCCTTTTTGGAGGCCGAAGCACAGAGCGAAGCACAAGCTCTCCTCAAATGGAAGTCCAGCTTGTTTCAGGCAGATGCTCTGAGCTCATGGTCCCTTGCCAACTCTACCAGCGCATGCAGATGGTTTGGTGTCCGCTGCAACTCCGCAGGCAGCATCGTGCAGCTGAGCTTACCCAATGCCAACCTCAACGGCACCCTCGATGAATTCGACTTTGCTTCTCTGCCCAGCCTCACCATGCTCGACCTCAATACCAACCTCCTCAACGGCTCCATTCCTTCAAATATCTCTGCTCTCTCCAACCTCACCTCTTTAGACCTCAGCAGCAACTATCTCGCTGGGCCGATCCCATATCAGCTCAGCAATCTCCGAAAAGTGCGCCATTTAAATCTTGGATTCAATTCCTTGGAGAACCCAGACTACACCAAGTTCACCCCATTGCCTTCAGTGACAAACTTATCTCTATACAACAACAGTCTGACAGGGAAATTCCCACCATTCGTACTCAACTGCACCAATTTAACGTACCTTGACCTCTCATATAACAACCTGATGGGTAAAATACCCGACTCACTCTCGACCAATCTATTTTACCTCGAGTCCCTGAATCTTACCGATAACTTCTTTGAAGAAGTCATTCCCGTTTCCCTTGCAAATTTGCCGAGGCTTCAAAACCTTCATATTGGATCGAACAATCTCACCGGAGGGATCCCGCCTATCCTCGGGTCCATCTCCGGCCTTCGAATACTCGAACTCTATAACAATTCACTCGGTGGACCGATCCCTTCTTCTCTAGGGCAGCTGCGGATGCTTGAGCGCATCGATATCAAAGCAGCAGCATTGAACTCCACTATTCCTCCGGAGCTCGGCCTGTGTACTAATCTCACCTACCTTGAGCTGTCCCTCAATCAACTCACAGGTGGCCTGCCACAATCCTTCTCGGTGCTAACCAAAATGAGCGAGTTCGTGATCTCGGGCAATTCGCTCTCTGGTGAGATCTCGCCGGACTTCTTCACAAATTGGACGGAGCTTATTTCCTTCCAGATACAGAACAACGAGTTCGTTGGGCGAATCCCACCGGAGATTGGATCGGCCACAAAGCTGCAATTCCTATTCCTCTACAACAACCACCTATCAGGTCTAATCCCTCCAGAGATTGGGAGGTTGGCCGACTTGCAGGTGTTGGATCTGTCGGCAAATTTTCTTAGCGGTCCAATCCCCAAAACAATAGGAAACCTCACACAGCTCACTTCCCTGGCCCTCTTCTACAACAGCCTGAACGGCACAATCCCAGCAGAGATCGGAAACATGACGGCACTGGCTACTCTAGACTTCAACACCAACCAATTGGAGGGGGAGCTGCCGGCCACCATTGCCCAGCTTCCAAATCTTGAGCTCATATCAGTCTTCGACAACCACCTCAGCGGTGGCATCCCTCGAGACCTCGGCCAGAATGGGCGTCTGTACAATGTCAGCTTTTCAAACAATAGCTTCTCAGGGGAATTGCCTCCAGCTTTATGCAACGGCTTCGCTCTTCAGCACTTCACAGCGGATCACAACAACTTCACAGGCTCGCTGCCGGCTTGCTTGGGCAACTGCTCGGGACTTCTCCGACTCCAGTTGGGGTCGAACCACTTCTTTGGGTCGATTCCTTCAGAGTTAGGTGATGCTACCCAGCTCACTTATCTTGATCTTTCAGAAAACAAATACACTGGTCCGATACCAACCAAGCTTGGTAATCTTGCCCAGCTCACTTATCTTGATCTTTCAGAAAACAAACTCACCGGTCCGATACCAACCAAGCTTGGTAATCTTGCCCAGCTCACTTATCTTGATCTTTCAGAAAACAAACTCACTGGTCCGATACCAACCAAGCTTGGTAATCTTGCCCAGCTCACTTATCTTGATCTTTCAGAAAACAAACTCACCGGTCCGATACCAACCAAGCTTGGTAATCTTGCCCAGCTCCAATCACTGCACTTGAACAAAAACAGTTTGATTGGTCCAATACCAAACGAAATTGGTAATCTTGCCCAGCTCCAATCACTGCACTTGAACAATAACAATTTGATTGGAGAAATACCTTCTTCATTGAAGAACTGCAAGCAGCTGGTTGTTTTGGACCTCGGGGACAATGGAATCCCTGGAAATATTCTAGAATGGTTAGGAGAGAAACTTTCATCATTGAGGGTCCTCTGTCTAAGATCGAATATGTTAAGCGGTAGCATTCCTCCTCAGCTATCACTTCTGTCTTCGCTTCAGCTCTTAGGCCTTGCAGACAATAATATCTCTGGAAGTATCCCGCAGAGTTTGGGCAAACTCACTGCGATGGTAGAAGGCATGCAAGAAAGGAAAAAAACAACGAACTCCTTGTACCGCTTTTACTACAGAGAGAGCGTTTCTATAGTCTGGAAAGGAAGAGAGGCTGCTTTTCAAAAAACGCTTTCATTAGTTGTGGGAATCGATCTTTCCGGGAATTATCTCCGTCATGCGATCCCTACAGAGCTAACAAATCTTTCAGGGCTAGTTTTTCTGAATCTCTCAAGAAATCTTTTGGATGGAAGTATTCCAAAGATGATCGGTAACTTAAAAAAACTAGAAATTCTTGACCTGTCCATGAATTACTTGTCAGGTACAATTCCTCCGAGCATCTCTTCTCTAACATTCTTAGATTCCTTGAACTTATCAAGCAACCACTTGTCGGGACGGATACCATCCGGTCATCAACTACAAACACTTGATGATCCATCCATCTATAGTGGCAATGGTGAACTTTGTGGATTTCCCCTCACCAAAAGTTGTTCAAGTATCCAAGCATCCGATGTTCAATTGTTAACTGATGATGATGATGAAAAATATGGTTGTATCTTAGCATGGGACTAGGATTTGTGGTGGGATTTTGGGGGTTCTTTGGTATTTTATTCTTTAAGAGATCCTTGAGGCTTGCCTATTTCCGATACATTGATGATATATATATATATATATATATATATATATATATATATATATATATATATATATATATATATATATATATATATATATATATATATATATATATATGATAGCTTCTCTAGGATATCAATGAGGAACATGTAAGGACTGCAGACTTTTTTTTTCGTGATGTAATGTAAGGATCGCAGACTTGTTCTTGGTAGATTGGCATGTTCATCTCCCATGAGAAATTTGGTATGTTCTACATAAATTTTCCATCCTTATGTTTCCAAACTAGTATTCTACAGGAAGATTATTGCTGGTTCTGCAGAAATAAAATACTAAATTAAAACGAGATTCAAGCTTTACAGAAAATAAGAAACAACTCGGATGCTGAAGGCATCCTTGGGGTGATCTCGTAGTTCCTATGGGGCGGAGACGATGGGATCAGTCCATGGATTTTCCTTCCTTTTGCCACATTTCGCTCAAAGGGTTGAAGAGAGATAGTGCATCAAGCTATTCACAAAGGCCAATTTGATCTTCTTCCTCAGGGATCCTAGATGAGGAACCTAAGAGAGCCGCCGACTCCAACTATCATCCATGTACAATCCAAACTTGATCTCACTAACTGACAATCCTACTTCCTCTATATTCTTGGCAGCCCATCTTTTTGTCTCATAAAGTCTTTTGGTGGCATGTTTCGATCCTCTTCCCTATTATATAGAAAAAGTGAGCCACCGGTATACTATCATTATTGCCTGGACAATTAGACATCCAACTTGTAGAGTATGCATGAAAGAGTCAAATGCTTCTTCTATTCTTTTCTCTGGTGCGGCCGGGCCATCCTGCGCTTGAATCAGAGGCCTTAATCCAAAATTCTGTAGAAGCAAATTAAAAGGGTAGACAGCACACATGATAAATAGTTTTTTATTTTGAACGATCATATATGATAAATAGTAGAATGGCAACGTATAAAGGCTTCTGCTTCCTCTATTTAGCTAAAGCAAAAGCACTCACCATGCATGCCCAGAATGAGAATTAAAATCAGAAATTCAGCCACAACTATGGTCTCAACTGCACCATTAACCAAAATAATCACAACCTAATCAATTATGTTGACCTGAAAGCAGAACTTAATTTACTAATATAATACGTAGTTTCACTCAAAAAGAAAAGGGGAAGAAAGACCACTAGGTCAAATAAAACCATAGAATAGAGACATTCGTGGTGGACGATGAAGATCGCTGAGGAGTGCGAAGGAAGTTGATCATGATGGAAAGTGTTCGACAGCAGTGTTTAAATCTGTTGCATCAAGAGTTGGTTAAGGAGTTAGTGATTAGCCAGCAAAATAATACTTTATATGATGACCAGAAAGAACTTCCATTAAAATCTCCTTTAGTCATGCCCAGATTAATTGATGTAAAATAAAAATTCTAAATGAGTAATGCTATGTTGCTCCCCTTTCATGCGTAGGAACAATTCTTTTACCATATGGCGAGAGATGAAAAGTGCAACTCATAGATTTATTCAGTCGATGATGATGTTGAAAAATCATCAGTTGTAGACCCTATAAACTATTTATGTGTGCATAATAGGTACCCCAAAATATTTTTCATGCTAGAGATTTCCCATCCTATCACTACCAAGTTCGCCAGTTCTGGTCCTATGCAAACAATGCACTTACCCCCCCTTTCCGTGGTGTCCTATATCAAATTTAGTTTTATTATAACAAAACTTTATCTACTAAAATTGCATATTTGTTATCAATCAGAAAAAAGGGAAAAAGAAGACAATGGATAGCTGTTAGCAAATCATATGAATCAGCTAACTCATAAGTTTCCCTTCAGATGAATTTCCTCGACGTTTTACCAGTGCAAAAAATGGATAGGCCGGTGCAAGATTTTTATGGATGTCTTTAATGGCAGAATAGAGAATGCCATGATGGGTCTGTTTCAAGATGAGTCAAATAGAGCGAATTAGCTCTTGCGAGCGTGAAAGTGGTTGTTTAACGGCTTTTAGTTTATGTTCTTTGACCAATTTATGAAAAATAGTAGCATGAAATATTTCATAGCTGACTCGTTTGGGAGGTTGTGACACCCTTTTAAAGGAGAATTTTTTATGTAGTTATTAGTGAGAAATAAGCAATTAACAATGTATTAACTAAGGAAATAAGGATGATTTGGCATTAAGGATCGTGCATTATGCAAAATGATACTTCATTGCACATCAGCCGTATACAGATAACAACTTTTGAAATAAAGCTGGGCATATTTTTTGAAGGATAAACACCGTAAAAAAATCTAATTAGCTTATATACCCGTCGGAGTCTGCTTCTTCGCCCATGCATCATCAGGCTGGGACAGGCGTCTTCAGCCGGCCCACAAGCCCACTAACTGGGCTAGAGGATTGGGCGGGGCCTAGCCACTTCGGGCCGGCCCACGAGCCCTAAAAGCAATTTGTTCTGGGTTATTACAGCCTTCCCCTCACTTGTACTTCTTCCAAGCACCAGCCTTAGATCAGCACTGAGAAAGGCAGCAAGTAAGCGAGGGAAAGAGAGATTCAGAGAGAGAGAGTGAGGGCGTCAGTGGGAAGAGAGCTTTCTAGGAATGTGGCAACTCTTCGGGAGTTTACAAGGAGAAGCGTTGAGAAGCTCTGTGGCTTTTCTAGGCCGTGGTTTTTAACTGCTCTCAGTGGACATAATGCAGATATCATTAATTGAACTAACAAAGTACTGCAATTCTCTTAAGAGCCCCCTGCTCGCCTGCTCTCAGCCAAATGGCTTCCTAAAGTGATTCTAGATTTGAAAACAAAAGCTAGTCTGCCAGTGGATTATATACCTATGTACTAGCATGTAACTCCTCATGCAGAAGAGGATTCTATATCAATAGATTTCATAAGGTACATCATATTGTTGAATTAAATTAAATATTTTAAACCTTTTTGAAAACCGTGCCGCATTTAATTCCCACTTTTTTTTTCCGATTTCTTTCCTTTTCGCGGGATTGAACCGGGCCAGTGGGCTCTTTGCTACTTTTGGCCCGCGACTGCTTTGACTTGGTCAACGGCCAAGTATCAAGCATCCGCGCGCAAACAAGGGAGCAAATATGGAAATAGACGGTAGGATCAAAGGAGCACAAGAAGACATGTTATCAATCCGTGGGAGGAGATTCTACTTCTTTTGGCCCGCATCTGCTTTAACTTGGTCAACGCCTGTTATCTTTTTTTGGTGGCCCACAAGCGTATATAAAGAGCTTTAAGGATCATTTCAAACGCAATAAAAAATTTCTCTTCTCCCTCTTGTTCTTAATCACTTCTCCTCTTAATTTTAATTATTTTTCTGAATTTCTTTTGAGCTATCTGCAAGCGTGAACGTGCTCTTTTTTTTTCCTGGAGGGCACTGATGGGGAAGACGTGGTTCTGTACTGGGTTGGGGGGCATAAACTTTTTTGGGACAGCGCGTCAGCGTGCTTCGATCCATAGGTCATCTTCCTTCATTTCTTCATTTTCTTATTCTATTGTTAAGTAAATAATTTGCTAGTTTGTTCTTCTTGTTTACTGTTTATGAATATTAGAAATATTGAATTATTGATTTATGAATTATATTTGTGCATCTAGGCTAACAATTCAGAAAAGTTCATGTGCTGTTAGCACTAGATTTTAAATTGCAACATTTATTAGACATTCCGCCACATATTGCATACATAATCTTAGTATGATATCACAATTTCCACATATTGCATGCACAATCTTGGTATGATATCACAACTGCTACATATTGCATGCACAATCTTGGTATGATATCACAACTGTTACAGATTGCATGCACAATCTTTGTATGATATTACAACTGCCACATATTGAATGCACAATCTTGATATGATATCACAACTGCCACATATTGAATGCACAATCTTGGTATGATATCACAACTGCCACATATTGCATTCACAATCTTGGTATGATATCACAAGTGCTACATATTGCATGCACAATCTTGGTATGATATCACAACTAAGGCTGCAAATGGGTCGAGTTGATCGGTGACCCGATCCGACCCGACCCGACTCGAATTTTAGGACCTGCGGATCCGGGTCGGGTCCTAAAATTGGATCCGAATCATTTTTTGGGTCGGGTCTGCTGAGTTACGCCCCGTTCGATGCGACGTTCGCAGCGGAATTCGAACGGAACGTTGTTCATCGTATGAACGCGCCTCGGATCGTAGAATTCAAAAAATTTTTCGGATCCAAATCCAGAAGATCTTTGAACTCATTAGGAAGGTGAGATTAGAATCTGAGGAAGGTTGATTAAGATTTATGAAACTGAAACAAAAATCAAAAGTTTTAGTTTTGAAGATCTCATCTTCAAATATTCTGCAAGTGTAAAACACCGCAGCCTGATGATCTATTCTAGGTTTCTGTTTGAGCCGCACAATTGTCCGGCTTCTACAGGTATCCACACGAGGATCTAATCATCTGAGATAGGGTCTTACCGGAGTGCTAGCTCCTTGCAAAGACCTCTCATGACTATCAAATAGATTGGAAGAAATCTGCAACATACCTCCTTGAAGAAGAATCCTTTCTTCTTTGATCTTACTCGCAATGGAGGAAGAGGAAGGAGGAACCTTTGCGCGTGGATCTTCCTTGCCTTGATGCCGTGGAAGAAGAGGATGCAAAGGACCCCCTTGCTGCCGTGGAGAAGGAGGAAGAATGGGCTTGGGCGTGGAGGAAAGAACTCCTTTCCTTGGGCGAATTGATCTCTTCCTAGGTTCTTCTTCTTTCTTTCTTTCCAACACTTGGAAGAAGATGAACTTGATCTCCCTTGCTGCCGTGGGAAGAAGAGGGGAAGCCTCTTGCTGCCGTGGGAAGGGAGAAGAAAAGAGGAAGGGAGGCATGGAGAGGAAGAGGAGAGAATTTTTTAATAATGTCTCCCTTGCTATCTCCTAATCTTATTAGGAGTATGGGACTATAACCCACCCTTGGATTAATGCCAAGGGTCTAATCCTTGTGCTCATAGATGCATGATATGTGTCCACTTAATCAATTGATTAATTTCCTAATCATATTAGGATTCCTAATCTCATTAGGAGAATTAATTGATTTGGGAGCATGCATCCTACGACGCCATATGGACTTTAAAGTCCGCATAGTGCGAACACGACTTAAGTCATATTCATCCTACGACGACATGTGGTCTTTAAAATCCGCACAATCCTTGGTTTAATCAAATTGACCCAATCATGAACCCAAATCAATTTGCAACGAGAAGGTCATCGCGTGAGGCTAGATGCTTCAACTTTATAGATCTATGTGTCTGTCATTTTTTATTTTTTTTTGGTGAAAAAAAAGGGGAAGGGGAGAGAAAGAGATAAGCCATCCCCGCGTAGCAGCCCCCACCCTGCCAGGAGAATGTTCGATGCGGGCAGAAATAACCGTGTGTTGGGAACCCCGGCCGGTTTTACTCATACACTCCCCACCCGTAGGCCCGGCTCAGTTACTCCTCTGGGCTCCGGCACGAATACCACGTATGAGTACGTCACACCTGGCACCACCGAGGCTACCAGCAGAGCGATACACCCTTCCAGACCCCGTGTCCGAGCAGAGAGCATCCGGTTTCCACAATTTAATCGACGCCTATGTGTTTCGAACTCGGAACTACTTGGTTAGAAGTAAGGCCATGCTCCCATTAGGCTACCACCTCAGTTGCTGTGTCTGATATTTTCAAGAAAGCAAAATTTTCGACGTGTGCAACACTTCTACAAGAACAGCTCAGTTCCCTAACGTTAGAAGGCAGCGTGAGTGCAATTTCTCAGCAGAAGAATCAAGCTGGAAAAACGAGTTGTCAACTTGTCATTTAACCTGGAAAATAGCATCCCCAATTAATAGCCAGGCAAATTAAGTCTGTCATGCCCATGTGAAGTCGGGCATGACTCTCTCTCTCTCTCTCTCTCTCTCTCTCTCTCATTCTCTGACCTTGGATTTTGGAGCAAAATCTTCTTTTAGTAAGATGGCCCCGCTCTTTTTCTCACAATGGGTGACTTGTGTATAAGCTTGAATCACTGACATATTATTTTATGAGATTCAGCAACAAAACTATATATATTGCTAATTAAATTCTATTTAATCTGAAAATACTATGCTTATAAGCGCAACATCAAAACTTTAGCAATATCCATAAATAATCATTACAATATTATAATTTTTTGCAATAATTTTTAAAATAACTACTATAGAATAAAAATTTCTTTTAGCAATTACAAGATGCCGTTACCATACAGTTACTTTTAGCAACACTCCTGATGAACCCTGGGTGGCCTTTTTTCAGCCTCCCTTATCCTCAAAAAAAAAAAAAAAATACTCCTGATGAACCGTGAAAATATGATATATCTTTTATAATATTTTTAAAACTGTTGCTAGAAAGCATTTATTGTAATTGATTTTGCCGAGTATTACTAAAATTTCATCGTTATAGATTTTGTTTGCTATAGTGGAGCAGAATTTTCAGTCTATTATTAGAGAATTAAGGTGCTTTAGTGATATGCTGTCACTCTAGAGGTTGCAAGTTAATTAGGATCCCTAAGCTGAGACTATGCATAACTTTTTGAAAAATATATTGGACCTTCATATTCTTCTTTAATGTTCCACCATTGCAACAAAGAATTTTTCACTATTTCTATCATTTTAAGAGAGCAAAATTTTCAATATATGCGGCACATCTACAAAAATAACACAGTTCCCTAATAATCTACTCGGTCAAACATTTAGAAAGTAACATCGATGAAATTTTTCAACATAAGTATCCAACTTGAGAAATTGTCCCCAATTGATATAACCATGTAAAGTAAGGCGTCATGCTATGTAAAGTCGTGCATGACTCTCTCTTCTCTCTCTTTCTCTCGGTCATTCCCGACTACGGACTTTGGATCAAAATCTTCTAAAGAAATTTACGAAGCAGATGTTATATATTATCTTTTTTTTTAATGCAAAGGGAGGGTTAGATCACCCTTTTTTATTAAAGGGGAATATATACAGAAGTGTTATATTGCAAAGGAAAACTGCATTGGCCAGTTACTAAGAAGGTGTTGGCCACAGCAGTTCCCGAAGACAAACTGAAATTTATTTTTTATTAATAAATTATTTTAATAGCAAAATACATAAATTCTTTTAGTGATCTTTATCAGTTTCCAGTATCATTGGTGTCTCGGCCTTCGATAAACTGGAAAATACATAAATTCTCATAGTGATCTTGAGCAGCTAAGCTCGTTTTAGTCGATATGCTCGGTGCAATGTTCAATGAAAGAGACCTTGATTTGATCCCGTTCTTCTAAAAGGCCGTCATGCTGCCTGACTAAAAGGTAAATGTGCAAACCACGTGCTCTGCGCCATGACTTCATCTACTTGATCAAAGTATGAACTCTAGAAATTCGCAAAAGCAACATAGAGGCTGTGTACCGTCACGCAGACATTAAGATTTTTTAATTTTTTCACACCCTTCAACCAAGCTTCCGTTTGACTCCCTCTCGGCATCCTCCCCACCCCTCCCTCATTCATAATTTATATAAGCAGTACTCCATTTAGCCGTAAAAACAAAGTAACAAAACCAATCTCTCTGAAATCCTCCATCTTAGTCATGGAGAGAGTCCATATCCAACCTTTTCTCCTCCCCCTTCTTTTGTTCTTCTTCCTCTCCTTTTTGGAGGCCGGAGCACAGAGCGAAGCACAAGCTCTCCTCAAATGGAAGTCCAGCTTGTTTCAGGCAGATGCTCTGAGCTCATGGTCCCTTGCCAACTCTACCAGCCCATGCAGATGGTTTGGTGTTCGCTGCAACTCCGCAGGCAGCATCGTGCAGCTAAGCTTACCCAATGCCAACCTCGACGGCACCCTCGATGAATTAGATTTTGCTTCTCTGCCCAGCCTCACCAAGCTCGACCTCAATACCAACCTCCTCAACGGCTCCATTCCTTCAAACATCTCTGCTCTCTCCAACCTCACCTCTTTAGACCTCAGCAGCAACTATCTCGCTGGGCCGATCCCATATCAGCTCAGCAATCTCCAAAAGGTACGCCACTTTGATCTTGGAGCCAATTACTTGGAGAACCCAGACTACACCAAGTTCAGCCCGCTGCCTTCGGTGACATACTTGTCTCTCTGCGTCAACAGTCTGACAGGGAAATTCCCACCATTCGTACTCAACTGCACCAATTTAACGTACCTTGACCTCTCGCAGAACAACCTGACGGGTAAAATACCCGACTCGTTGTCGACCAATCTAGTTTATCTCGAGTCCCTGGATCTTACCGCTAACTTCTTTAAAGGAGTCATTCCCGTTTCCCTCGCGAATTTGCCGAGGCTTCAAAACCTTCATCTTGGACTGAACAATCTCACCGGAGGGATCCCGCCCATCCTCGGGTCCATCTCCGGCCTTCGAATACTCGAACTCTATAACAATTCACTTGGTGGACCGATCCCTTCTTCTCTAGGACAGCTCCGGATGCTTGAGCGCATCGATATCAAAGCAGCAGCATTGAACTCCACTATTCCTCCGGAGCTCGGCCTGTGTACTAATCTCACCTACCTTGAGCTGTCCCTCAATCAACTCACAGGTGGCCTGCCACAATCCTTCTCGGAGCTAACCAAAATGAGCGAGTTCGGGATCTCGAGCAATTTGCTCTCTGGCGAGATCTCGCCGGACTTCTTCACAAATTGGACGCAGCTTATTTCCTTTCAGATACAGAACAACAAGTTCGTTGGGCGAATCCCACCGGAGATTAGATCGGCCACAAAGCTGCAAATCCTATACCTCTACAACAACACCCTATCAGGTCCAATCCCTCCAGAGATTGGGAGGTTGGCCGACTTGCTGCAATTGGATCTGTCGGCAAATTTTCTTAGCGGTCCAATCCCCAGAACAATAGAAAACCTCACACAGCTCACTGCCCTGGCCCTCTTCTACAACAACCTGAACGGCGCAATCCCAGCAGAGATCGGAAACATGACGGCACTGGCTACTCTAGACTTCACCACCAACCACTTGGAGGGGGAGCTGCCGGCCACCATTGCTCAGCTTCCAAATCTTAAGCTCTTATTAGTCTGCGACAATTCCCTCTCTGGGCCGGTTCCATCAGAGTTAGGTGATGCTGCCGTGCTCAATACTCTTGATCTTTCAAAAAACAAACTCACTGGTCCGATACCAACCAAGCTTGGTAATCTTGCCCGGCTCCAATCACTGCACTTGAACAACAACAGTTTGATTGGAGAAATACCTTCTTCATTGAAGAACTGCACGCAGCTGGTCGTTTTGGACCTCGAGGACAATAGAATCTCTGGAAATATTCCAAAATGGTTAGGAGAGAAACTTTCATCATTAAGGGTCCTCAATCTAAGATCGAATATGTTAAGCGATAGCATTCCTCCTCAGCTATCACTCCTGTCTTCGCTTCAGCTCTTAGACCTTGCACACAATAATATCTCTGGAAGGATCCCGCAGAGTTTGGGCAATCTCACCGCGATGGCAGAAGGCATTCAAGAAAGGGCAAAAACAATGAACTCCAAGCACCCCTTTTACTACAAAGAGAGCATTTCCATAGTTTGGAAACAAAGAGAGACTGTTTTCCAAAAAACGCTTTCATCAGTTGCTGGAATCGATCTTTCCGGGATAATCTCCGTCATGCGATCCCTACAGAGCTAACAAATCTTTCAGGGCTAGTTTTTCTGAATCTCTCAAGGAATCTTTTGGATGGAAGTATTCCAGAGATGATCGGTAACTTACAAAATCTAGAAATTCTTGACTTGTCCATGAATTACTTATTAGGTACAATTCCTCTGAGCATCTCTTATCTGACATTCTTAGATTGCTTGAACTTATCAAACAACCACTTGTCGGGACGGATACCATCCGGCAATCAACTACAAACACTTGATGATCCATCCATCTATAGTGGCAATGGTGAACTTTGTGGATTTCCACTCATCAAAAGTTGTTCAAGTAGCCAAGCATCCGATGTTCAATTGTCAACTGATGATGATGATGAAAAAATATGGGTGTATCTTAGCATGGGACCAGGATTTGTGGTGGGATTTTGGGGGTTCTTTGGTATTTTATTCTTTAAGAGATCCTTGAGGCTTGCCTATTTCCAATACATTGATGATGTATATGATAGCTTCTCTAGGGTATCAATGAGGTGATGAAGTGTGATGCAAATCACACCACCTATTATGCACGTGGAGTTGAGTCTGCAGTTTTTTATTTTGAATGAGTTTTGTTTATTTGCTGATGTATACTAGCTGTTAGTATTGGGTCTTGTGTTACCATGTCTTTAGGAGGCAGCAAAATAATATTTTTTTTGATGGCCAGAAAGAACTTCTATTAAAAGCTCTTTATTTGCTGATGTGCACTAGCTATTAGTAGTAGGCCTTATGTTACCAAGTCTTTAGGAGGCAGCAAAATAATATTTTTTATGATGGCCAGAAAGAATTTCCATTAAAAGCTCCTTTAGTCATGCCAAGATCAATCGATGTACAATAAAAATGTTAAATGAGTAATGCTATGTTGCTCCCCTTGTATGCGTATGAACAATTCTCTTGCCATATGGCGAGAGATGATTAATGCAACTCATAGATTATTCAGTTGATGATGAAGTTGACAAATCATCAATTATAGATCCTATGAACTATTTGTGTGCGCATAATGGGTACCCTGAAATATTTTCCATGCTAAAAATTCCCCATCCTATCGCTGCCCAGTTCACCAGTTCTGGTCCTATGCAAACAATGTACTTACCCCCCTTGCAGTGGTGTTCTATATAAAATTTAGTTTTATTATAACAAAACTTTATCTGCTAAAATTGTATATTTGTTATCAATCAAAAAAAGAAAAAAAAACAATGGATAGCTGTTAGCAAATCATATGAATCAGCTAACTCATAAGTTTCCCTTCAGATGAATTTCCTTGACCTTTTACCAGCTGTGCAAAAAATGGATAGGCCGGTGCAAGATTTTTATGGATGCCTTTAATGGTGGAGGACGTCATGATGGGCCTGTTTCAAGATGAGTCAAATAGAGCGAATTAACGGCTTTTTAGTTTATGTTCATTGATCAATTTATGAAAAATAGTAGCATGAAATGTTTCATAGCTGACTCGTTTGGGAGTTTGTGACACCCCTTTAAAGGAGAATTTTTTATGTAGTTATTAGTGAGAAATAAGCAATTAACAATGTATTCACTAAGGAAATAAGGATGATTTGGCATTAAGGATCGTGCATTATGCAAAATGATACTTCATTGCACATCAGTCATATACAGATAACAACTTTTGAGCATATTTTTTGAAGGATAAACACCGTAAAAAATCTAATTAGCTTATATACCCATCGCCTCTTCAGCCGGCCAACAAGCCCACTGGCTGGGCCTGGCCACTTCGGGCCGGCCCACGAGCCCTAAAAGAATTTTTTTTTTTTTTGGGGGTTATTACAGCCTTTCCCTCACTTGTACCAGCCTTGGATCAGCACTGAGAAAGGCAGCAAGTAAGCGAGGGAAAGAGAGATTCAGATATAATGAGAAGCGTTGAAAGCTCTGTGGCTTTTCTAGGCAGTGGTTTTTAAACTGCTCTCAGTGAACATATTATGCAGATATCTGGGTAAAACTTTCCTTAATTGAACTAACAAAGTACGGCAATTCCCTTAAGATCCCCTTGCTCGCCTGCTCTCAAACAAATGGCTTCCTATGATTCCAGATTTGAAAACAAAAGCTAGTCTGTCTGTAAAACCCAGGAAAAAAAAAAAAAGTGGTGGACGGGCCGGCCCGAAAAGACCGGGCCCATCCACTTATTACGATCGTGCCTAGGGCACGATCGGGGGAGAAGGGGTTACAGGGGGAGGGCGGCGGCGTGAGGGGAGGGCGGCGGCGGGGGAGGTTGATCGTCGGAGAAGAGGGCGATCGTGGGGGAAGGCGGCAGATCTCGTGAGCCGGCCGGTCAAGGAGGATAACGAGGATCCCCACCAATCGCACGAAGAGGCCTCGGATCCGTGGGTTTACTCACGGATTTCTCCACCGATTCCTCGCCGGAAGGGTCGCCAGAGCATCCCGTCGGACTGAGGTAAGTCCCTTGTGCTTCATTTCCTAGATTTGGGGAGACGTTGGAGGGGTTTGGCCGGTGAAATCGCCGGAGAAGAGTTCGAAACAGGGAACCCCTGTTTTGGCTTCTCTTTTTCGGATCTTGCCGCCGCTGCCGACCGCCGGGTTGGCCGGATCCATGGAAGCTGGGTTGAATCGGAACTGTGGGAGGTTTTGGTGAGGAATTTCTAGGGTTAACTGAAGATGGGAAGTGTGGATCCGAGGCTTTCTCCCTCGTGATCCCATCCCCTTTCCCTCTTCCTCTCGTCGGTTGGCTGTCGGCCGGTGATGACGGTGAGAGCCACTGTGGCTGCCGTCGGGTGGGGGAGCCGAGCCACCATCAGGGTCGTCTGCCGTTGATGATGGAGGAGGGGGGAAGGGAGGAAAGAGGTCATGCCGGTTCTTGGGAGAAGAAGAGGAAGGGACCACCTCTTTCTCTCTCTCTTGGCCGGCCACCATCGCCGGCGACTGCAACAGTGGCGGCCGGCGATGGTTCGGCCAGTGGTGTTGTCGGGTTGGGGAAGGAGAGGGCACAGCTATCATGGCTGCTGCCTTAGACCAAAGAAATGGAGGAAGGGAAGATGTACTCCCAACCATGAAGAGAGAGGGATCATCCCTTTGTTTTGGTCTCTTCACCGGGACCGGCCATCATCGCCGGCGTGGCAGCAGCCACGGCTGGCGACGACATAGACCGGTGGTACAAGGTGGGGTGTCGAGCCACCCCAACTGTCCCTAGATCTGGAGAGATTAAGATGTTTGGGGACCTAGTGATGGACCCCATAGTAAATGTGAATTATGGTTTTAGAATATTTAAATATTGAATAATTTAGTCTGTGAAATATAATTGATGTTGTAGGGGAAGAGTCAGCGGTGCCAGAAGATTTTGATCAGGGGACTCAGCACCCCAGCGCGTAGGTTGTGATTCGGATCTGTGCTTGTGTCAGTCCACAAACTTCTATAAGAATCCCTACAACTGAGCACCCTATTTATGCATGTATGGAAATTATCGTTGGTTATAACTTATCAGTATGTTGATATTAATTTTATGAGCTTGTATGACACATATGAGATGTGCATTTTGTTATGAAAATATTGAAATAATCAAATTGGAAAGAATTAACATATTTTTGAGAATTTAAGAAAATATGTGATGTGATTGGAATTTGATTAAACATGTAAAACTAGACATGAAGAATGGGTTGGACTAACCTTGTCATGGGATAGCCTCGACGGGCTTACGCGTGGGATAGCTTCTACGAGCTTATGCGTAGGATAGCCTCCACGGGCTTACGCGTTGGATAGCCTCTACGAGCTTATGCGTAGGATAGCCTCCACGGGCTTACGCGTGGGATAGCTGCCACGAGCTTATGCGTGGGATTTGTGCAGTCTTAGACTGGGTCATGAACTTGGTTAGTCCAAAGCCAGAAGTGAAAAGTCTGAAAACTTGGGAATCAGAATAATACGGGAATGGATCACATAATGTGAAAAAGGATTTATGAATATTAAATGGTTATATATATTTGTTGTTTATTGAGCCTTTGAAATGATGAAATGACATTTATTTTGATGCTTTGATTATTTTATTATTATTATTGTGTGTGGCTGTTGGGATTCTTACTGGGCTGGAAAAACTTATACTACACTTACATTTTTTTCAGAGGCACTGGATTCGTAGAATCTGTCGGGTGGGACAAGAAGTGAGCTCGATCTGGAGTCAGACTGCTAGATAGTTAGAAGCAGCTTATCTTTTATTGATGAACATTTGAAGATCTTGCAATTGAACCGATTGTTTATTTGGACATTTCGGATTTGTCAATTTGAATTGAGTAATTAGTTGTGGATTTATTGAAATTTTTGTTTATTTTAGGCCTTGCATGATCATTAGGACACTGCTCTAGGGCTCATGCGGCCGGTCGCGTACCGGACCCGGGTGATGGGTTCGGGGCATGACACTGTCAATGGATTATATACCTATATACTAGCATGTAACTCCTTGTGCAGAAGAGGATTCTATATCAATAGATTTCGAAAGGTACATCATAAGTCCTGAGAAATTTGTATTGGAAATATAATTTGAATTGCTTGTGCTGTGAAAAAAATACTACAGACCAAATATAGTATAATACAAAAGCAAAATTCTATAATTTGAAATAAATACTAAATTCGAATATGACAATCAGATCCCATAATTTCTGAAAATTGAACTGAGCTGATATACCAAGATTGTGCATGCAATAAATGCCAGTTGTAATATCTAATATCGTATATAATATAATAGGAGAGATTGTGCCTGATTCTGAGCTATAATAAGTTCAACTATTTTTACGTAGTGACACAGTTGGTGAGCCATTTTCTACAACCATTTCCCACTAACTACAGGCAAATGCCTATCTTCCGTCCCCATCATGTGATGCTGAGACATATTCATGAATCATTTCATAAGAAGCAGTCTGAGCCCTCTTTTACTCTTCAAGATTTCCAAGGACTATTATGCACAAATTCCTCTTCCTTGTGATTCCACAGGCAATCAGAGCCTTCACTGTCTCAGAAGACTGATCATTTCTGGAAGGAAGTCAGCTCGCTGATTGTGATCATTCGCAATGGTTCAGGGAGATAGGCTTGTGTGCGAGCAGATAACTCCTGCGCTACAAAACGCATTGAAGGTCGAGATTCTGGATCGGTCCGAGTGCATGCTAGGGCTACCTTTATGATGAAGACCACCTCCTCTGCTAATTGGCCTGTTGGAGGCACTAACCTTTGGTCCAAAACATCCATCAGCAGCACGTCCTTTCCCTCTGATGAAGCCAAAGATGGCAAAGAGGAAATAAGTTCTCCTGGGTGCTTCCCCATCATGACTTCGAGCGCCACCACTCCGAAGCTATATACGTCACATTTATCCGTCACCTTCATCGTGTAAGCTAGCTCTGCAGATAATAGAACACATTGAAATAAGTAAACGTAAAACGCCGGCCATTACTCAAATAGAACTAGTCATTTGCTGAGATTTTCCAAAATATAAGTGCTCGAGAATGGGTATCGTAGTAAATAAGTTTTCTGAAGCAAACAAAATGACAAGTAATTTATTTGTCTGGTAGATCATCTGATTGTCTAAATATTTTCAGCTTTCATTTCAGTAGTCTCATGCAATTCAGCTGATCACACTTCTAAATGAATGTTTTCGTATTAGTGAATTATAACATTCTTGTCAGACAGAGGCTTAAAAATATGCATATCGGTCTACAGGATTGAACTCATAAAAAAGAAGATGCTGAAGATATCGTAAAAGCTAAGGTAGCATAGTGTTTAAACTTTGATGGCTACTTGCATAAATCATCCAGATCAGATTTATGTGCATGTCGAGTTGTGCTGAAATCGAGTTGCTAGTTGCACATTGTATGCCAGATATTGGCTTGATGGTTTTTTTTTTTTATGAAAAAAAAAAATTGCCAAAGATCTCGCAAACAGTGGTTACTCTAATTTCTGGGTAATAATCAAGAACTGGCAATTTGATTATCGAAAACCTTTTTATCGAAATGTCTCTCCAGTGTAAATGCTATTATTTCCTAATCATACCGTGAGAAAGATGCCAAGTTCAGCAGAGTTTCATGGGAAAAAAACAAAGGGCACAGACAACAAATTGCCGAGAACAAAGAAAAGCAGATGAGGGCAGAATTACCCGGTGCCATGTAGCCATAAGATCCTGCTACCGAGGTCCAATTGGAAGAATTTGGATTCAGCAACTTCGCAGTCCCAAAATCAGAGACACGAGGCTCAAACTCTGACTCCAACAAGATATTGTTCACCGTTATATCCCGGTGCACAATAGGTGGGTTGCAGTCATCGTGCAAATAGGCCAAGGCATGAGCCACACCCTGAAGAACCTTCACCCTCATAGCCCAATCAAACTTCTTCCCCTCTTCTTGCCCATACAACACCTTCCCCAAGCTTCCCCTCTCCAAGTACTCGTACACCAGGTACATGTTCCCTCCCTTCAAACAAAACCCATGCAACTTCACTATGTTTCGGTGCCTCACCTCTGTAAGAGCTCGGATCTCGTTTTCGAAGCTCTTTATGTTTGCCTCTGGAACCTCATCAGGGTCCGATATTTGGATGCGTTTCACAGCGACTACATAACCCGACGATAGCTCAGCTTTGTAAACGATCCCGAAGCTTCCCTTTCCAATGCAGAAGACTTCGCTGAAGTCATCTGTGGCATTCATGATATCTGAAAATGCGAACTTTCCTTCTCTTTCCCATATCAATGACTGGGATGTCTCCCTGGCGGCGCTCTCCATCTCCAACTTTCCACGCCGTCTCTTCCTGCAAGCTAGAAGAATAGTTGTAACTTCAATTGCCAGTACCAGAACTCCCACAACTGGAACAACAATAGCAATGATGAGTTTCTTATGATCCTTGTGAGAACCACCACCAGAGGAACTAGACTCGCAGGAACGCAGTCCTCTCACATTTCCACATAGCCCTATGTTTCCAGCAAAGGAAGAGGCATTCTTGAAGGCCTTTCCCCCCGGAATGGCTCCTGTTAGATTGTTGTAAGAGAAGTCCACAGACTCTAAGCTGGACATACCGGCCAAAGCTGGTGGAATTTGACCGGAGAGATCATTGTGGGACAGATTGAGCGCCTGCAGATATGCGAGCTTATCTAGATTAGAAGGAATCTGTCCAGAGAGGGAATTGCCACTCAAATCTAACAGGATTTGAAAAGCCGCCAAATTGCCAAGCTGATATGGTATCTCTCCAGATAGGTTATTCCTGCTTAAATCCAACAATATAAGACGCCTCAGATTCCCAAGCTCGGTTGGTATCGGACCGGTGAGCTTGTTTTCTGAAAGATCAAGAGAAGCGAGCTGGGCAAGATCACCTAACTCTGAAGGAATGGAGGTTGATAACTGATTACTGCTCAAATTGAGCTTGTACAAGAGACTCAAGTTCCCCAGTTGAGGTGGGATTGCTCCGGACAATAAGTTGGAAGCTAAGCTCAGGTCTTGTAATTTGGTCGTGTTCCCGAATGCCACAGGAATGTCGCCAGAGATGCTGTTACCATCCATGTGCAAGAACGCGAGATTCTTGCATTCACCCCAGTCTGGAGAGAGCGTGCCCATCAACTGATTGCCGCTGAGATCCAAGTAGTTTAGTGCAGGATGGACGCTGAAAGCTTCTGATATGTCTCCAGTGAAGTGGTTCGACTCCAACCGGACTCGGAAAAGTCCCGAGCAGTTGCGCAAGCACGCCGGCAGCGAGCCTGTGATGTTGTTGTGATGCGCTGTGAAGTTTTGAAGAGCGAAGCCCTTGCATAAATCTGGAGGCAATTCCCCTGAGAAGCTATTGTTCGAAAAGCTGACTCTGATTAAACGCCCATTCTGGCCGAGGTCTCGAGGGATGCCACCGCTGAGGTTGTTGTCGAAGACTGATATGATCTCAAGATTTGGAAGCTGAGCAATGGTGGCCGGCAGCTCCCCCTCCAATTGGTTGGTGTTGAAGTCTAGATTAGCCAGTGCCGTCATGTTTCCGATCTCTGCTGGGATTGCGCCGTTCAGGCTGTTGTAGAAGAGGGCCAGGGAAGTGAGCTGTGTGAGGTTTCCTATTGTTTTGGGGATTGGACCGCTAAGAATATTTGCCGAGAGAGACAATTTCTGCAAGTCGGCCAACCTCCCAATCTCTGGAGGGATTGGGCCTGATAGGTTGTTGCTCCAGAGGAATAGGATTTGCAGCTTTGTGAGGTTTCCTATTGTTCTGGGGATTGGACCGCTAAGAATATTTTCCGAGAGAGACAATTTCTGCAAGTCGGCCAACCTCCCAATCTCTGGAGGGATTGGGCCTGATAGGTTGTTGCTCCAGAGGAATAGGATTTGCAGCTTTGTGAGGTTTCCTATTGTTCTGGGGATTGGACCGCTAAGAATATTTTCCGAGAGAGACAATTTCTGCAAGTCGGCCAACCTCCCAATCTCTAGAGGGATTGGACCTGATAGGTTGTTGCTCCAGAGGAGTAGGATTTGCAGCTTTGTGGCCCATCCAATCTCCGGTGGGATTCGCCCAACGAACTTGTTGCTCCGTATATCAAAGGCAATAAGCTCCGTCCAATTTGTGAAGAAGTCCGGCAAGATCTCACCAGAGAGCGAATTGCTCCAGATCCAGAACTCGCTCATTTTGGTTAGCTCCGAGAAGGATTGTGGCAGGCCACCTGTGAGTTGATTGCGGGACAGCTCAAGGTAGGTGAGATTAGTACACAGGCCGAGCTCCGGAGGAATAGTGGAGTTCAACGCTGCTGCACTGATATCGATGCGCTCAAGCATCCGGAGCTGTCCCAGAGAAGAAGGGATCGGTCCACTAAGTGAATTGTTATAGAGTTCGAGTATTCGAAGGCCAGAGATGGACCCGAGGATAGGCGGGATCCCTCCGGTGAGATTGTTCAATCCAAGATGAAGGTTTTGAAGCCTCGGCAAATTTGCAAGGGAAACGGGAATGACTCCTTCAAAGAAGTTATCGGTAAGATTGAGGGACTCGAGGTAAACTAGATTGGTCGAGAGTGAGTCGGGTATTTTACCCGTCAGGTTGTTATATGAGAGGTCAAGGTACGTTAAATTGGTGCAGTTGAGTACGAATGGTGGGAATTTCCCTGTCAGACTGTTGTTGTATAGAGATAAGTTTGTCACCGAAGGCAATGGGGTGAACTTGGTGTAGTCTGGGTTCTCCAAGGAATTGAATCCAAGATTAAAATGGCGCACCTTTCGGAGATTGCTGAGCTGATATGGGATCGGCCCAGCGAGATAGTTGCTGGTGAGGTCTAAAGAGGTGAGGTTGGAGAGAGCAGAGATGTTTGAAGGAATGGAGCCGTTGAGGAGGTTGGTATAGAGGTCGAGCTTGGTGAGGCTGGGCAGAGAAGCAAAGTCGAATTCATCGAGGGTGCCGTTGAGGTTGGCATTGGGTAAGCTCAGCTGCACGATGCTGCCTGCGGAGTTGCAGCGGACACCAAACCATCTGCATGGGCTGGTAGAGTTGGCAAGGGACCATGAGCTCAGAGCATCTGCCTGAAACAAGCTGGACTTCCATTTGAGGAGAGCTTGTGCTTCGCTCTGTGCTCCGGCCTCCAAAAAGGAGAGGGAGAAGAACAAAAGGAGGGGGAGGAGAAAAGGTTGGATTTGGACTCTCTTCATGACGAAGATGGAGGATTTCAGAGAGACTGGTTTTCGTTATTTTGTTTTCACGGCTAAATGGAGTATTGCTCATATATATAATATGAACGAGGGAGGGGTAGGGAGGATGCCGAGAGGGAGTCCCAACGAAGCTTGGTTGAAGGGTGTGAAAAATTAAGAACTCTTGATGTCTGCGTGGCGGTACACAGCCCTGAATGTTGCTTTTGCGAATTTCTAGAGTTCATGCTTTGATCAAGTAGATGAAGTCAAGGCGCAAAGCACGTGGTTTGCACATTGCCTTTAGTCAAGCACCATGACGACCTTTTAGTCAAACAGGATCAAATCAAAGTCTCTTGTATTGAACATTGCACCGAGCTCTTTGGATCTTTGACTAAAACGAGCTTAGCTGCCCAATGGGGAAATTTATTCGCGGGCGAGCATATCGACTTGGCTGACTTGGATCAACGAAGAGATCAGAAACGCATTTTCCAGTTTACCGAAGGACGAGACACCAATGATACTGGAAAATCATACAGATCAGTATAAGAATTTATATATTTAGCTATTAAAAGAATTTATTAATAAAAAATAAATTTCATTTGTGTCTTCGGAAACTTCTGTGGCCAACCCCTTCTTGGTAATATAACACTTCTGTATATATTCCCCTTTATATAAAAAAAAGGGTGATCTAACCCTCCCTTTGCATTAAAAAAAAAAGATAATATATAACATCTGGCTTCGTAAATTTCTTAGGAAGATTTTGTTCCAAAGTCCTTAGTCGAGAATGACACAGAGAGAGAAGAGAGAGTCATGCACGACTTCACATGGCATGACGACTTAGTTTTCAAGTGACCTAAGTGGCATGAGCTCACTATTCAACTTGAATCCATCGCATTCAATGCATGGGACTAATTTAACACGGTACAATTAGTTGATGGGAGCAGACCCACTAAATGCAACTACTTCATGTGCCGACGATGGCTAATGAAATTTTTGGGATTGTGGGTTTTCTTGTCCCCAAGATCTGATTATTGTTGCACATACCAAAACGACTGCCGCCGCGATCCCATTATATGCAAAGCAAATAAATGACCAAAATGGCAGAAGGATTTGATGGATGGCTGTGATACAACTACTGATTATTAAACGAGAAGTTTGATACTTGATTTTTCAGATCATTTTTCATTTTGGATGACTTAAAAAAATAAATATGATCTATGTCTTCATCCAAAGCATTATGTTGGAAATGCTTCATATAGATTTCATATACTACCTCAACCAGCTCATATTTGACGTGCAAAACTAATACCACGTGTGCCTCCCCAAAATTTAAAGCATGCTCATCTCCAACGCCATTCTAGGATCCTACCAGTTCTTAGAAATCCAATGACTGCTTCCGTACCTTGGATTCAATTTCGTAGCAAAGGACACTGCCATGTCAACTAAGATAGCAGACCCCAATGGCGTGAAACAAAATCCAAGGTGTGGGGCTCAAAGTAGCTTGGGTTACAGAAAAACTCAGACTGCAATCGGCTCAATTATTCTTGATTAGACTAAACCTCCGTGGGAAGGTATGGCTCATCTTCTATTAGCATTCCTTCAAGATAAATTCTGCCCAACTTAAAATATCCAATTGAACCCAAGAAAAAACTCATTGAGAACGGACGACCATATAGTTGACCAGACAAAAAAGCTAGACCTGACCCAAAGCAACCTGCCCTCCAATTGAGTAAGATATGCACCCAAAAAAGGCATTATCGCGAGAAGCACCGTTTCCTGTGGCTATTCTTGGAATTTTTCATCCGTTTCCAATTGTAAGATCCAAACTTTTTGTTAGATCATAAAAGTATTCAATCGAGCCTAGTCGCCCTCCCCTACTCTCTGCTCTCCATCACGGATGACTCTCTCAATCATGTATGACTCTCTCCATCACGGACGACTCTCTCCATCATGGACGACTTTCTCAATCATGAGACATCGATGCTTCGTGGATTAAAGTTCCCTTTCAATTTTCAATCACCCTCTGGCTCTGCTGGCTACTACAAGCCTCTAAATTTCTAATCTAATGTGTACGATGGACTGCTTGACCTTTCCATAACCACTTCGACAATTAGGGAGGATTTTTTTTTTGTGTGTGTGTGTGTGTGATGATAAGGTAGGCAAAAAGAGCCACCTGACCATTAATGATAAGGAAGGAATCTTTAAAGTTCTTTACCCCAAAACAAAACATGAGTAATCATAGAAAAGGAGAGAAAAAAGACGTGGGTGTCATCAATTCTAATCTAATAGAGGATGGCCTGCTTGACTTTTTTTTTTCTTTCTAATCTAATAAAGTGTATGAAATTTGGCTAATTGTTCTTCTGCTTGACTTTTCGATCACCACATGATAATTAGGGAGGTTTTTTTTTTGTGTGTGTGTGATAATAAGGGAGGCAAAAGAAGCCATCTGACCATTAGTGATAAGGGAGGAATCTTCAAAGCTCTTTACCCCAAAACAAAACATGAGTATTCACAGAAAAGGGAGAGGAAAAAGACGAGGAATCTTCAAAGTTCTTTACCCCAAAACAAAACATGAGTAATCATAGAAAAGGAGAGGAAAAAGACGTGAATGTCGTTAATTCTAATCTAATAGGAGATGGTCTGCTTGACTTTTCCATCACCACATGATTATTAGGGAGGTTTTTTTTTTTTTTTGTGATGATAAGGGAGGCAAAAGAGGCCACCCGACCATTAATGATAAGGGAGGAATCTTCAAAATTCCTTACACCAAAACAAAACTTGAGCAATCATAGAAAGGGAGAGGAGAAAGATGTGGTTGTCACCAATTGGTCTCTATCTCTAAAGCGTCGAAGAGAAGAAGCAGCCATTAATGAGAGCAGCTCTGCAGTAGATTGATTCTTGGCTGGTGTTCAGGTCATCTACCAATACTTAAACAACATTTTTGAGAAAAAAGTTGAACAATAAACCAACTAATATGAACTGATTTTGACTCATTATTCTTCTTCTGAGGAATGACGGAGGAAGTGAGACACATCCCCCAAAATTTATTAATCAAAACGGTATGCATGATTTTTGACTTATTATCGAGAACATAATAATATAGACTAGGTTCTTGGCTGGAAATCTATTCTGCGAGAATTACAGGATTTCAATCATGCAAATGTTGCTTGTCCTATAACTTTGGTATGGTTTGAATAAAAGATAGTTGCTTATGTGTAAGTTGTTTTTGTGGATCATTTGAATTAAAAAGCTCCAAATAATTTCATCAGCTTGATGAAATGAAACTACCACAGGCCAACCATCGTGTTGGGTCTCAAAATCACTAAAGGAGAGGGTAAGATAGCCAAGCAAGCAATTGTGCAGGACAGGTATCGCATGGAAATTAAATATGCTTCATATCAAAGTCAATTGAAGCTAATCAACCGAGCAACATGCCCCTGCGCAATCACTAATGCTAAATTCTATTTTCAGATTTTCCTGGTTGCTTTCAAAATCATGGGCGACTTTCGCAAATCATGGCCCCATAAAGATTAAAGTCAAGATGCTCTGGTCTTTTCTTGTTTGGAGGGGAGACTTTGACTTGGAGAAATATGTGGCGAACAGGTGGCAAGCCTTTTGGAAGGATACGGAAAGCAAAGAAACCGTGTCACAAGGGCTGATATATAGCCCCCATCAAAGTCGCAGACGTTGTCCTCACGATGGAATGCAAGAGAGAATTGCATACTTTTTTGTAACACATGAGCGATAGTAATAGATAGTTTACCAAAATAAATTACAATCATGTTCTCCAAGCTATCTAAACCCTTCATAATCCACGAGAATCACCAACAGATACACTATCTTTGCATCTTGGCATAAACACTTTTAAATATAAAACAGTTTGCTATTATTTTTAATTGCTACTATTCTAGTGAAAGGTACGATGAAGCCGTCAAAAAATGAATTTTTAAGTTTTCCTGCTAGAGCAAATTAAGCAAACACAAATTCTGAAATTTGTTGGGTTATGATCTCAAACAAAATAGACTCTGCACCAACAGTTGTAGATTTTATTACTAAAGATGTTACTTAGGAGTGAAGCAGACCGGCAAGTTAACCGGCCACTTTTGATTACTAAAGTTGTAGGACATTGCGAACTCTTTTAGGCTTTGTTCTAGAAGATCCCATTTACTAGAGGCAGATGGTCTTCTCTAACCACCAGTCTAAATCTCAATGGCTGGCCTTCTAATCTTCATGCGCTCTGAACAACCTAAAGAAAATCAAGCCGTTAGATAGGAAGGCTTGGAACGAGCGGGCTGTCATTGCCATCGTGCATGTGGCGTAGGTTCACTTGGGTAAACCCTTCTTCTTGGTTCACACAGCACTAGTGATCTGTAATCAAATCAAAAACAGCACTTGTGCTCAAAAAAGCAACAGCACTAGCGAACTGCCGAAGAGTCGTCGGGACACAGATTTGAAAAATTAAACAATAACTAATGACCATATAGAAACAGGATTAGAAGGATCGAGTCCAAACACGCTCTCCAGGTCTATAAATAGGGTTTTCGAATCCCCATTTCGGTACCAACCAGCAGAACTAAAAAACCACATACGGAACACCTCGAGAGCCATATTAATTATGGATAGGGGTGGCAATCGGGACGGGTTGGACACAAACGGGTCGGATCATGTCGGGTCAGAAAATCATAAATCTGAACCCGACTTATTTATTAAACATGTCAGAAATTACAACCTGAACCTGACCTATTTAATAAATAGGTAACTCGACCCAATTCGTTTAACCTGTTTAATAAACAGGTAACCTGTTTGCCCAACCCGACCCGACCTGTTTAACCTGTTTAGCCCAACCCATCTTGATCCGACCTGTTTAACCTTTTTATCCAACCCGATCCGACCTGTTTAACCTGTTTGCCCAACTCAACCCGACCTATTTAATTTGTTTGTCTAAAGCTATCAGTAATTAAGAAAATCAGTTGAAAAAATTGTTGCTTGGCGATCACTAAAGCTAAAAAAGGTTGATTAACACTGACAAACTCAAGAACTTTAAAATCAAACACATAAAGCTGAGATAATGAAATGCATAGAAGTTCCGATAGTTCGGACAGTAACGACAACATCAGGCTCATACCACAAAGCTGCAGATATGCTCATTCATATAATAATATAACACAATTTTACTAATTGGAATCTGATGGTTTTCTAGTTGCAAAAATATATTAGTTACAAAATGTGATCACAGGAGTAAGGCAAAAGCCACAGAGCCACCCAATGTCAGAAGCACTGGAACATGCACAAGCTTCCCACGAGTCAAATCAATATCAATGTGGGCGCTCCTCATTTCCATTTCCAAAACAAAGTTGTTAGCGTTTTGGTCATAGAAGCTGCTTTGGAAAACAGGGCAATTCTCAGACTGCTTTATATTCTTTCTTCCAAGGCCTTTTCCATATGCACCAATTAGAAGGGCCTCAGCCCGGCCTGCAGCAGTAAACAAACAAAAAATTATTCAACTTATAAATTGTCTACATGATTATCCAAAGAGGCATATGCATGGTTGGAAATAGCTAAGTGATTGCAATTAGCTTCTCTGCTATCATCCTGTTAAAAAGAAAAACAAAACGACATGTTTCAATGCTGTTTGGAAGGGAAATGGAAAGAAATAGAAGTAAAACAAGCATGTTTAAATATTCAACAAAGTTCCATGGTGCAATTAATGGTGCAAGTTATCGCAGAGCAAAATCTACAGAAACAAGATGGGAATTGACTTTTCTAGGCAAGAGGATACTCTAATCAATATTCAGTATCTCTACATCACACCAGGTCAAGATACATCAAGGAGTGATCAAGGAATATGTAGGCTCATCCAGCCACCACCTCTACATCACACTTTATATATCTTCTAAAATACACTGAACAGTCTCCATATTTTCTCTGGAAGGGCACAATGAAATATGAAGCATATAATAAAAATGGATCATACATCCAGAATCAACAGCATGACTGTGAAAACTGACATTGGGACTAAAAAAATGCAAAACCATACCTGTACCAATGACACAAAAAGAAGAAAATAATCTCTTAGTTTGATCACTCAATCCACTACATGCTAGTTGGATAACAAATGCAAAACCATACCTGTATCATGTTAAAGAACCGTACAATCCACTACACTATTTTGCATTGTGCTAGACCAAGTTTGGATCTTGTCACCCAATTGACTGTGATTGAATAGACAAGACTCAACCAGATTAATTCTTAAAACCATTAACACTTTCACTTCCAGACGCAGGTATGAACTGCCCCCCCAATCCCCATCAACTTTTGACCTCCGGCCAGATGCAAACAACTCTCTCGAATAAAAAGGAACAAAGCCCAGCAAACACTTCAAGAAGATGAAAGAAAACCCCCATCAAACCGGATATTAAGCCAGGCTCTTTACTTGTTCAATCAAACTAGAGGTGGGCAACGGGCCGTGCCGGGCCGGCCCGGCCCAGGCCCCCCGGGCCCAAAAACTAAACGGGCCGTGCCTGGCACGGCCCGTCCAGCACGGAAGGCCAGCCCGGCCCGGCCCCAGGCCCCTCTATTGGTGGGCCGGGCCGGGCACGGCACGGCCCGCAACGTCTCCAAACGGGCCGTGCCTGGCACGGCCCATAACGGCTCCAGACGGGCCGTGCCAGGCACGGCCCGTCTGGAGAGGGGGGAGAAAAATAGCCGTTTCCAACGGCTATTTTCGTGAAAATGACCCTTTTACCCCTCCCAACAGTCCAATAACGACTGAATTGAGGGGTATTTTGGGAAAAAAAAATTTGGGGCTTCTATAAATAGCCCATTCCTCCCTCATTCTCACCACACCAAACCTCTCATTCTCTCCTTCTCTACTGCTATTATTTATCTCTTCTAAAGTGCTCTTCTAGCAATTTAATTTTTAGTTTGTTCAAGTGCTACACAAGAGGAAGTTCCTGTTGAGAAGAGAAGGTCGCTTCTGTTGAGAGCACAAGAGGAAGCTCGGAATCTCGGCTCTGCCTCTGCCCTCCGACCCTCTACTCAATTCCTCCTTGCGGTTAGTTTTTATTTTTTGAATTAATCATAGATATGTCATCTTTTGAGGAAAGTCAGTTTGGCATTCCTGTTTCTGAGGGAGAAGAAACTAATCCCTAACCCCCTGTTCCTAGTTCCTCTAGAACTGGTGAACCGAGTGAAGGTCAAACCTCTTCTCGTAAGAGGACTAGTACTGTATGGAATGAATTTGATAGAGTTATGGTTGAGGGAGTCTGGAAAGCTAAATGTAAAAAATGTGCCAAACTTTATAGTTGTAGTAGTAGTGGGGGAACAGGGCATTTAAAAAGACATCAAGAGAGTCATAGGATGCATGATTCTCATGCTCAAACTCAAAGTACCCTTAATATACAAGGGGGATTACTTGTAGGTAATTTTGCATATAATCATGAAAATCAAAGAAAAGCACTTGTAAAATGGATAGTTAAGGATGAATTACCTTTTAGTTTATGTGAATCTTTTAATTTTGAAGAATATGTTCAATTAAACCTACAACCTGCTTACAAAAGAACTAGTAGGCGTACATTTAGAAGAGTAGCTATGACCAATTTTTTAGCAATGAAACAAAATTTAATTGAAACACTTTTTACTTTAAATGTAAAAATTTCATTAACTTCTGATATTTGGTCAGCATCTGTAGGTAGTAATTGTTTTATTGCCATTACTGCTCATTATATTGATAATGATTGGCAATTAAATAAACGTATTCTTGCTTTTCGTGCTTTTGATTTTCCACATTCTGGGCAACAAATTTCAAATATAATTTATCAAACTGCATGTTCATATAATATTAATGATAAAATTATGTCTATTACTTTTGATAATGCATCTAATAATAATTCTGCTGACTCATTGCATCCCATATTAGATGGAAATTTACTGCATATTAGATGTGCATGTCATATCTTAAATCTTTCTGTTCAAGCTGGCATGGGCATGATTCAAGATGTGATTTCAAAAATTAGAAATGCAGTTTCTTTTATTCATGCTTCTAGATCAAGACTTCAAGAATTTAAGGAATTATGCATAAATCATGGTAAACGTTTTAAAAAATTTAAACTTGATGTAATTACTCGTTGGAACTCCACATATAGCATGATACATGATGCATGCCCATATAAAAATTTATTAAGTGCATATATTAATGATCGTGGATTAGGATTTACATTGACTGAAACTGATTGGAATAAAGAAATAATTTTGGAAGATTTTTTGCTTAGTTTTTATAATGCTACCAATGTTCTTTCTGGTATTTATTACCCTACTTCATGTTCATTTTTACAACAAGCATATATAATTAGTCAAAAATTTGCAGAACATAGATATGATGATGTTTTAATGCCTATTATTGACATAATGGAATCTAAATGGAATGAGTATCGGGACAGGATATGTCCTATGCATAACTTAGCTGCTGTATTTGATCCTAGAGTTAAATTAAATGGCGTGCTAATTTTACTTGATGCATACTCTGAAAATATGAATCAAGATGCTGAATCTGCTAAAGATGAGGTAAAAAAACTTCTTTATGATATTTATGCTATATATGATGAAAAAATTCGTGGATCTAGAACACAAATACAAACCTCTATTTCTCCTTCTAGTAGTTCTCGTTCGTCATCTATTTTTTCATTCATTGCACAGAGAAGACACACACATGCTTCAAGTTCCTCTTCATCTTCTTCATCTTTAAGTAGTGAACTAGAATTTTATTTACGAAATGATCTTCATTCTGCATATGATGAAAATCAAATAGAGAATCTAGATGTATTATCTTGGTGGAAGAGTGTTAGAAATCAATATCCTGTTATGTCTGCAATTGCACGCAATATTTTAGCTGTGCCGATGTCCACGGTAGCATCGGAATCCGCTTTTAGTGCAGGTCGGCGTGTTCTTGACGAAAAGAGAAGTAGGATGACGGGCGAAACGGTGGAGATGCTTCTCTGCTTCAAGGATTGGCTGGATGCTGAGGCAAGACTTCAAGATAAAGGTGGACATAATATAACATCCTCTGATGATGATGATACAAACACTACTGAAGACTGAAGACTGAAGACTGAAGAGTGAATACTGATTCACTGAATCACTAATGATTAGTAAGATTTCTTAATTTTTTATAATTGTACATTTTTATTGTATTCTGGAGGTCAGACCAAGGTCCAAACCTCGGCACTTTCTTAGTTTCTTATTGTATTCTAGAGGTCAGACCAAGGTCCAAACCTCCCTTCATGTACCATTTTGATTTAAATTAATAAACTGGTAGGGGTCTATGCCAAATAGGGCTGTCAAACGGGCCGAGCTGCTCGGGCTCGGCTCGGGCCCGGCTCGGTAAAAGCCCAGCTCGAGCTCGGCTCGTTAGTCAAACGAGCCCGAGCCCGAGCCCAAAATGAGGCCCGTTTAAATCTGAGCCCGAGCCCGAGCTCGAGCCCGAGCAGCTCGCGAGCCCAAACGAGCCCAAAAGAGAGCTCCAAAATCGAATTGGATTGGTTTGGGTTGGGACTTAGCCCGTTAATCCAAACCCAATCCGTTAATCCTTCCCTCCCACCTGATTGGCTGACCACCTCCTCTTTTTTTTTTATTTTTTTCTTCTCCTTTCTTCTGGGTTTCTCCAGAAGCTTCCGGTGCCCTCCCCTCCCCTCTTCCGGGTGTCCCTCCCCTCCTCCCCTCCGGGTGTCCCTCCCCTCCCCTCTCGCCTTTCTCCTCCGCCGCCGATGACTCGCTGCCTCCCTCCGCCGCCGATGCCGAGCTCGGTTCCGTTTCTCCCCTCTCTCTTTTCCCCTCTTTGCCGACTCCTCCACCGGCGATCGTCGCTTTCGCGAGCTCTCCAGATCCGAGCTCCCTCCGCCGCCCTTCGTTCGTCTCAGAAGAAGGCACCGGCCGACGAGGTGAGTCTTCTCCTTTTTTTTTATTTCTTTCTTCTGAGTCGCCTTCGTTCGTCTCTCCCTCTCCCTCTCTCCAGATCCGAGCTCCCTCCGCCGCCCTTCGTTCGTCTCAGAAGAAGAAGGCACCGGTCGTTAGGGCTGTTAACGACCGCGAGCTCTCCAGATCCGAGCTCCCTCCGCCGCCCTTCGTTCGTATCAGAAGAAGGCACCGGCCGACGAGGTGAGTCTTCTCCTTTTTTTTTATTTCTTTCTAAGTCGCCTTCGTTCGTCTCTCCCTCTCCCTCTCTCCAGATCCGAGCTCCCTCCGCCGCCCTTCATTCGTCTCAGAAGAAGAAGGCACCGGTCGCTAGGGCTGTTAACGACCGCGAGCTCTCCAGATCCGAGCTCCCTCCGCCGCCCTTCGTTCGTCTCAGAAGAAGGCACCGGCCGACGAGGTGAGTCTTCTCTTTTTTTATTTCTTTCTTCTGAGTCGCCTTCGTTCGTCTCTCCCTCTCCCTCTCTCCAGATCCGAGCTCCCTCCGCCGCCCTTCGTTCGTCTCAGAAGAAGGCACCGGTCGTTAGGGCTGTTAACGACCGCGAGCTCTCCAGATCCGAGCTCCCTCCGCCGCCCTTCGTTCGTCTCAGAAGAAGAAGGTGAGTCATTCTTCTCCTTTTTTTAATTTCTTTCTATCCTTCTTCTCTTCTTCTTCTCTTTCCTTCCTTCATTCTTCTCCGACGAACCGCCGGAACTGAGCTCGGCTGGCGGCTGCTCGTTCTTCTCTCCGACGGTCGACGGAGACAGGGACGGGGATGGCCGGATGGGGCTGGGGATGGGGCGGGCTCGGGCTCGCCGCTCGGGCTCGGGCTCGGGCTCGGGCAAACGAGCTTCACGAGCCCGAGCCCGAGCTATGCCGCCCGAGCCCGAGCCCGAGCCCGAGCCCAATCCTGGGCTCGGTACCGAGCCCGAGCCCGAGCCCGAGCCGGGAAGTTGGTGAAACGAGCCGAGCCGAGCCTGCGGAGGCTCGGGCTCGGCTCGGCTCGTTAACAGCCCTAATGCCAAACCCCCCACCATTAAGGTGGCTTTATATTCATAAATCATAAATTCTTAGTGTTCAATATTTATTAATTTATTAAAAAAATTTATGAAGCATTAATTTTTATCGGGCCGAGCCGGGCCCAGGCCCGGACCGTGCCAGGCCCGCGTGCCAGCCCGGCCCAGGCCCTTATGGGCCGTGCCGTGCTGGCCCGCGGGCCGTGCCGTGCTTGGCCCGCGGGCCTAGACCGGGCCGTGCCGGCCCAGGCCCGAAGCAGGCCGTGCCAGGCACAGCCCGCTGGCCAGGACCCTCTAGCCCAGCACGGCCCTCTCAAAGGGGCCGTGCCAGGCACTGGGCCGGGCCGCCCACGGCACGGCCCGCTTCGTGCCGTGCCGTGCCGGGCCGTGGGCGGCCCGGCCCAGTGCCCATCTCTAAATTAAACCACAATTATTGTTCTCCCTGATGATTTAGAACGCAAACCAATCGAGCTATGAATCTATGATGGAGAATTAATAACACGGGACATAATTTTAAAAGAAAAAAAGCAAAACCAATCAATTTCTCAATATAAACCAAAAAAGAAAAAAAAAACCGTTTTCTTTTCAAGAAAGTCCCGCAAGAACATGGACACAGCAGAAAAAACTGAGGGAAAGAAAAGGGAGAGATCTTGGATTCTTGATGAACAAGGAAAAGTTATCAAAAATCCCACCTATGATAAGAAAAATCGTTGACTTTCCAAGAGAAGGCGGCTTAGTTGCTGTTGGCTGAGCCACATAAAAAAACCCCAACTTTCAAGAACTCCATACCAGAAATCCACACAGAGAACATCAAGAACCAGATCTCAGATATCAAAAACCAAGAACAGAACCAAAACCTAAATGATCGAGAACGCCCTCCCTAACCAAAATAAAAAGGACCCAGCAGAAAACACTTCGATCATCCACAATCCTTCTCGGAGCTAACTAAAATGAGCGAGTTCTGGATCTGGAGCAATTCGCTCTTTGGTGAGATCTCGCTGGACTTCTTCACAAATTGGACGGAGCTTATTGCCTTTGATATAGGGAACAACAAGTTCGTTGGACGAATCCCACCGGAGATTGGATGGGCCACAAAGCTGCAAATCCTATTCCTCTGGAGCAACAACCTATCAGGTCCGATCCCTCCAAAGATTGGGAGGTTGGTCGACTTGCAGGAATTGAATCTGTCGGAAAATTTTCTTACCGGTCCAATTCCCAGATCAATAGGAAACCTCACACGGCTCATTTATCTGGCCCTCGTCTACAACAACCTGAACGGCACCATCCCATCAGAGATCGGAAACATGACGGCACTGATTTATCTCTATATTTCAGGAAGCAAAATCACTAGTCCGATACCAAGCAAGCTTGGTAATCTTGTTCAGCTCCAATCACTGCGCGTGAACAATAACAGTCTGATTGGTCCGATACCAACCGAGCTTGGTAATCTTACCCTGCTCCGATCACTGCACTTGAACAATAACAGATTGATTGGTCCGATACCAACCGAGCTTGGTAATCTTACCCTGCTCCGATCATTGCACTTGAACAATAACAGTTTGATTGGTCCGATACCAACCGAGCTTGGTAATCTTGCCCAGCTCCAATCACTGCACTTGAGCAACAACAGTTTGATTGGAGAAATACCTTCTTCATTGAAGAACTGCAAGCAGCTGGTTGTTTTGGACCTCGGGGAGAATGGAATCTATGGAAATATTCCAGAATGGTTAGGAGAGAAACTTTCATCATTGAGGGTCCTCCGTCTAACATCGAATATGTTAAGTGGTAGCATTCCTCCTCAGCTATCACTTCTATCTTCGCTTCAGCTCTTAGACCTTGCACACAATAATATCTCTGGAAGTATCCCGCAGAGTTTGGGCAATCTCACCGCAATGGCAGAAGGCATTCAAGAAAGAAAAAAAACAACGAACTTCTCTTACCCCGTTTACTACAGTAACAGCGTTTCCATAGTCTGGAAAGGAAGAGAGGTTGCTTTTCAAAACAGGCTTTCATTAGTTGTGGGAATCGATCTTTCCGAGAATTATCTCCGTCATGCGATTCCTACAGAGCTAACAAATCTTTCAGAGCTAGTTTTTCTGAATCTCTCAAGGAATCTTTTGGATGGAAGTATTCCAGAGATGATCGGTAACTTAAAAAAACTAGAAATTCTTGACCTGTCCATGAATTACTTATCAAGTACAATTCCTCTGAGCATCACTTCTCTGACATTCTTAGATTCCTTCAACCTATCAAACAACCACTTGTCGGGGCGGATACCATCCGGCAATCAACTACAAACACTTGATGATCCATCCATCTATAGTGGCAATAGTGAACTTTGTGGATTTCCCCTCACCAAAAGTTGTTCAAGTATCCAAGCATCCGATGTTCAATTGTCAACTGATGATGATGATGAAAAAATATGGTTGTATCTTAGCATAGGACTAGGATTTGTGGTGGGATCTTGGGGGTTCTTTGGTATTTTATTCTTTAAGAGATCCTTGAGGCTTGCCTATTTCCGATACATTGATGATGTATATGATAGCTTCTCTAGGATATTAATGAGGTGATGAAGTGTGATGCAAATCCCACCATCTATCATGCACGTGGAGTTGAGTTTGTAGTTTTTTATTTTGAATGAGTCTCCTGTTTATTTGCTGATGTGTACTAGCTGTTAGAAGTGGGTCTTTGTGTTTCCAAGTCTTTAGGAGGCAACAAAATAATATTTTTTATGATGCCAGAAAGAACTTCCATTAAAAGCTCTTTATTTGCTGATGTGTACTGGCTGTTAGTAGTGGATCTTATGTAACCAAGTCTTTAGGAGGCAGCAAAATAATATTTTTTATGATGGCCAGAAAGAATTTCTATTAAAAGCTCCTTTAGTCATGCCAAGATCAATCAATGTACAATAATAATGTTAAATGAGTAATGCTATGTTGCTCCCCTTGTATGCGTATGAACAATTCTCTTGCCATATGGCAAGAGATGATTAATGCAACTCATAGATTTATTCAGTCGATGATGAAGTTGACAAATCATCAGTTATAGATCCTATGAACTATTTGTGTGCACATAATGGGTACCCTGAAATATTTTCCATGCTAAAAATTTCCCATCCTATCACTGCCCAGTTCACCAGTTCTGGTCCTATGCAAACAATGTACTTACCCCCCTTGCAGTGGTGTTCTATATAAAATTTAGTTTTATTATAACAAAACTTTATCTGCTAAAATTGTATATTTGTTATCAATCAAAAAAAGAAAAAAAAAACAATGGATAGCTGTAAGCAAATCATATGAATCAGCTAACTCATGAGTTTCCCTTCAGATGAATTTCCTTGACCTTTTACCACTGCAAAAAATGGATAGGCCGGTGCAAGATTTTTATGGATGCCTTTAATGGTGGAGGACGTCATGATGGGCCTGTTTCAAGATGAATCCAATAGAGCGAATTAACGGCTTTTTAGTTTATGTTCTTTGATCAATTTATGAAAAATAGTAGCATGAAATGTGTCATAGCTGACTCGTTTGGGAGGTTGTGACACCCCTTTAAAGGAGAATTTTTAATGTAGTTACTAGTGAGAAATAAGCAATTGACAATGTATTAACTAAGGAAATGAGGATGATTTGGCATTAAGGATCGTGCATTATGCAAAATGATACTTCATTGCACATCAGTCATATGCAGAAGAGGATTCTATATCAATAGATTTCGTAAGGTATATCATAAGTCCTAAGAAATTTATATTGAAAATATGATTTGAATTATTTGTGCCGTTCATAATACTGATATGCTATATATACAAGTTAAGCCCCAAGATACAGTAGAATACAACAATAAAATCCCAAGATTACGAGAAAAATACTAGTGACCAAATATAGTATAATACAATAACAAAATCATATGATTAAATATAAATACTAAATTTGAATATGACAATCAGATCCCATAATTTTTGGAGATTGATCTGAGCTGATATACTAATATTGAGTATACAATATGTGGCAGCTGTGATACCTAATATCGTATATACAATGAGAGACGAGATTGTGCATGATTTTAAGTTGTAATAAGTCCAACTATCTTCACCCAGTGATAGTTGGTGAGCCATTTTCTACAACCATTTGCCACTAACTACAGGCAAATGCCTATCTTCCTTCCCCATCATGCAATGCTGAGACATATTCATGAATCATTTCATAAAAGGCAATCTGAGGCCCCTTTTACTCTTCAAGATTTCCAAGGACTATCATGCACAAAGTCCTCTTCCTTGTGATTCCAGAGGTACTCTTCAAGATTTGCAAGGACTATTATGCACAAAGTCCTCTTCCTTGTGATTCTAGAGGCAAGCAGAGCCTTCACTGTTTCAGAAGACAGATCATTTCTGGAAGGAAGTCAGCTTGCTGATTGTGATCATTCGCAATGGTTCAGGGAGATAGGCTTGTGTGTGAGCAGATAACTCCTGCGCTACAAAACGCATTGAAGGTCGAGATTCTGGATCGGTCCGAGTGCATGCTAGGGCTACCTTTATGATGAAGACCACCTCCTCTGCTAATTGGCCTGTTGGAGGCACTAACCTTTGGTCCAAAACATCCATCAGCAGCACGTCCTTTCCCTCTGATGAAGCCAAAGATGGCAAAGAGGAAATAAGTTCTCCTGGGTGCTTCCCCATCATGACTTCGAGCGCCACCACTCCGAAGCTATATACATCACATTTATCTGTGACCTTCATCGTGTAAGCTAGCTCTGCAGATAATGGAACACATTGAAATAAGTTAATGTAAAACACCATTACTCGAATAGAACTAGTCATTTGCCGAGATTTTCCAAAATATAAGTGCTCGAGAATGGGTATCGTAGTAAATAAGTTTTCTGAAGCAAACAAAATGACAAGTAATTTATTTGTCCGGTAGATCAGCTGATTATCTAAATATTTTCAGCTTTCCTTCTCAGTAGTCTCATGCAATTCAGCTAATCACACTTCTAAATGAATGTTTTCGTATTAGTGAATTATAACATTCTTGTCAGACAGAGGCTTAAAAATATGCATATCAGACTACAGGATTGTACTCATAAAAAAGAAGACGCTGAAGATATCGTAAAAGCCAAGGTAGCATAGTGTTTAAACTTTAATGGCTACCTGCATAAATCATCCAGATCAGATTTATGTGCATGTCGAGTTTTGCTGAAATCAAGTTGCTAGTTGCACATTGTATGCCAGATATTGGCTTGATGGTTTTTTTTTTATGAAAAAAAAAATTGCCAAAGATCTCGCAAACAGTGGTTACTCTAATTTCTGGGTAATAATCAAGAACTGGCAATTTGATTATCGAAAACCTTTTTATCGAAATGTCTCTCCAGTGTAAATGCTATTATTTCCTAATCATACCGTGAGAAAGATGCCAAGTTCAGCAGAGTTTCAGGGGAAAAAAACAAAGGGCACAGACAACAAATTGCCGAGAACAAAGAAAAGCAGATGAGGGCAGAATTACCCGGTGCCATATAGCCATAAGATCCTGCTACCGAGGTCCAATTGGAAGAATTTGGATTCAGCAACTTCGCAGTCCCAAAATCAGAGACACGAGGCTCAAACTCTGACTCCAACAAGATATTGTTCACCGTTATATCCCGGTGCACAATAGGTGGGTTGCAGTCATGGTGCAAATAGGCCAAGGCATGAGCCACACCCTGAAGAACCTTCACCCTCATAGCCCAATCAAACTTCTTCCCCTCTTCTTGCCCATACAACACCTTCCCCAAGCTTCCCCTCTCCAAGTACTCGTACACCAGGTACATGTTCCCTCCCTTCAAACAAAACCCATGCAACTTCACTATGTTTCGGTGCCTCACCTCTGTAAGAGCTCGGATCTCGTTTTCGAAGCTCTTTATGTTTGCCTCTGGAACCTCATCAGGGTCCGATATTTGGATGCGTTTCACAGCGACTACATAACCCGACGATAGCTCAGCTTTGTAAACGATCCCGAAGCTTCCCTTTCCAATGCAGAAGACTTCGCTGAAGTCATCTGTGGCATTCATGATATCTGAAAATGCGAACTTTCCTTCTCTTTCCCATATCAATGACTGGGATGTCTCCCTGGCGGCGTTCTCCATCTCCAACTTTCCACGCCGTCTCTTCCTGCAAGCTAGAAGAATAGTTGTAACTCCAATTGCCAGTACCAGAACTCCCACAACTGGAACAACAATAGCAATGATGAGTTTCTTATGATCCTTGTGAGAACCACCACCAGAGGAACTAGACTCGCAGGAACGCAGTCCTCTCACATTTCCACATAGCCCTTTGTTTCCAGCAAAGGAAGAGGCATTCTTGAAGGCCTTTCCCCCCGGAATGGCTCCTGTTAGACTGTTGTAAGAGAAGTCCACAGACTCTAAGCTGGACATACGGGCCAAAGCTGGTGGAATTTGACCGGAGAGATCATTGTGGGACAGATTGAGCGCCTGCAGATATGCGAGCTTATCTAGATTAGAAGGAATCTGTCCAGAGAGGGAATTGCCACTCAAATCTAACAGGATTTGAAGAGCCGCCAAATTGCCAAGCTGATATGGTATCTCTCCAGATAGGTTATTCCTGCTTAAATCCAACAATATAAGACGCTCTGGATTGCCAAGCTTGGTTGGTATCGGACCGGTGAGTTTGTTTTCTGAAAGATCAAGATAAGCGAGCTGGGGAAGATCACCTAACTCTGAAGGAATGGAGCTTGATAACTGATTACTGCTCAAATTGAGCTTGTATAAGAGACTCAAGTTCCCCAGTTGAGGTGGGATTGCTCCGGACAATAAGTTGGAAGCTAAGCTCAGGTCCTGTAAGTTGGTCGTGTTCCCGAATGCCGCAGGAATGTCGCCAGAGATGCTGTTACCATCCATGTGCAAGTACGTGAGATTCTTGCATTCGCCCCAGTCTGGAGAGAGCGTGCCCATGAACTGATTGCCGCTGAGATCCAAGTAGTTTAGTATAGGATGGACGCTGAAAGCTTCTGATATGTCTCCAGTGAAGTGGTTCGACTCCAACCGGACTCGTCCAAGTCCCGAGCAATTGCGCAAGCACGCCGGGAGCGAGCCTGTGAAGTTGTTGTGATCCGCTGTGAAGTGTTGAAGAGCGAAGCCTTTGCATAAATCTGGAGGCAATTCCCCTGAGAAGCTATTGTTTGAAAAGCTGACATTGTACAGACGCCCATTCTGGCCGAGGTCTCGAGGGATGCCACCGCTGAGGTTGTTGTCGAAGACTGATATGAGCTCAAGATTTGGAAGCTGAGCAATGGTGGCCGGCAGCTCCCCCTCCAATTGGTTGGTGTTGAAGTCTAGATTAGCCAGTGCCGTCATGTTTCCGATCTCTGCTGGGATTGCACCGTTCAGGCTGTTGTAGAAGAGGGCCAGGGAAGTGAGCTGTGTGAGGTTTCCTATTGTTTTGGGGATTGGACCGCTAAGAATATTTGCCGACAGATCTAACACCTGCAAGTCGGCCAACCTCCCAATCTCTGGAGGGATTAGACCTGATAGGTTGTTGTTGTAGAGGAATAGGATTTGCAGCTTTGTGGCCGATCCAATCTCCGGTGGGATTCGCCCAACGAACTCGTTGTTCTGTATCTGAAAGGAAATAAGCTCCGTCCAATTTGTGAAGAAGTCCGGCGAGATCTCACCAGAGAGCAAATTGCTCGAGATCCCGAACTCGCTCATTTTGGTTAGCTCCGAGAAGGATTGTGGCAGGCCACCTGTGAGTTGATTAAGGGACAGCTCAAGGTAGGTGATATTAGTACACTGGCCGAGCTCCGGAGGAATAGTGGAGTTCAATGCTGCTGCTTTGATATCGATGCGCTCAAGCATCCTCAGCTGTCCTAGAGAAGAAGGGATCGGTCCACCAAGTGGATTGTTATAGAGTTCGAGCAATTGAAGGCCGGAGATGGACCCGAGGATAGGCGGGATCCCTCCGGTGAGATTATTCGATCCAAGATGAAGGTTTTGAAGCCTCGGCAAATTTGCGAGGGAAACGGGAATGACTCCTTTAAAGAAGTTAGAGGTAAGATTCAGGGACTCGAGATAAACTAGCTTGGTCGACAACGAGTCGGGTATTTTACCCGTCAGGTTGTTCTGCGAGAGGTCAAGGTACGATAAATTGGTGCAGTTGAGTACGAATGGTGGGAATTTCCCTGTCAAACTGTTGAGGTATAGAGATAAGTGCGTCACTGAAGGCAATGGGGTGAACTTGGTGTAGTCTGGGTTCTCCAAGTAATTGGATCCAAGATCAAAGTGGCGTACCTTTCGGAGATTGCTGAGCTGATATGGGATCGGCCCAGCGAGATTGTTGTTGTAGAGACGGAGGTCGAGCATCTCGGAGAGCTGACCGATCTCTGGCGGAATGGATTCAACGAAGTTGTTGCTGCTGAGGTCTAAAGAGGTGAGGTTGGAGAGAACAGAGATATTTGAAGGAATGGAGCCGTTGAGGAGGTTGGTATTGAGGTCAAGCTTGGTGAGGCTGGGCAGAGAAGCAAAATCTAATTCATCGAGGGTGCCGTCGAGGTTGGCATTGGGTAGGCTCAGCTGCACGATGCTGCCTGCGGAGTTGCAGCGGACACCAAACCATCTGCATGGGCTGGTAGAGTTGGCAAGGGACCATGAGCTCAGAGCATCTGGCTGAAGCAAGCTGGACTTCCATTTGAGGAGAGCTTGTGCTTCGCTCTGTGCTCCAGCCTCCAGAAACGAGAGGGAGAAGAATAAAAGGAGGGGGAGGAGAAAAGGTTGGATCTGGACTGTCTTCATGACAGAGATGGAGGATTTCAGAGAGATTGGTTTTGGTTCTGTTACCTTGTTTTCACGGCAAAATGCAGTGTTGCTCATAGTTATCATGAATGAGGGAGTGGTAGGGAGGATACCGAGAGGGAGTCAGAAAAGGAAGCTTGGTTGCTGGGTGTGAAAGGTTTGGGGTGTGGCTTTGATTAATTAGTGGCCGAGGGCAGAGGGAAGAAGGTTCCTCTCAGAGTCGCAGTGCTTGACCAGGACAAATATAATGGCGTTATGAGTCAACAGCCCACCCACTGGCCTGATGCATGGCCCAGGGCCATGTTTTTGTGAGACTTTCTACAAGGAAATGTTAAATCATTTAGACTTTCTTGGCTTTGCTTTCTCATTGAATATTGGTATCAACTGGAAGAGAGTCCAACCATCATCTGGAAATACATTAACCAAGGGTAGGGGTTGCCGAGTTTAATAACATTGTCAGCAATGGCAGCTAACACATTAAAATAAATCTATATTGACATTACTCGCGCTGCATTCTCTAATCTACCCACATGTTCGTGTCGCAGCCTCGTTCACGTCAATGGTGACGTCCAAAATAACAGTTGCCATCCTTTCTAAGAAAATATGAGTTTCTATGCAGTTTGTGGTGGTTGGTAAAATAGCAGAGTTAATTCCAAGACTTTGGCTGTTCTTGGGTTTCCTAATCCTTCTGCAATTCCTTCAGAAATCTGCTAGCCCTCTGTTTGGTCCACTCCAAGCAACTGGGTTGCTGTTCCTCTAGTGTTATTTTTTCTTCCTCTTTCTGAAGTAAATTCTCTAATCCTCTGTTGCTCTCTGCTGTAACTCTGTTCCTTTTTAACATTTTAATGAATACTGGGAGGCAGTTGCCTTCCTCACTATCAAAAAAAAAAAAAAAAAAAAAGGATTAAATGGTTTACATTGTATGCCTGATTGAGATCTTAGAAACCCAGGGCTGAATTGTTGGTGATCTTCTTTACGGCCATATAATGATTTTAGAATCTTCTGAAAAATGCTATTTTGAAAAAAATCTGTGAAAACAAATATGAAAACACTTTTAGTTTGCTATGCAATATCATATACCAGTCATCCCACATGCCGAAGTACCTCGATAAATGCAGATTGAATAAAAAAAATAGTTTTGACTGTTGACTGAAAAAATTATTTTCAACTTGATCAAGATTTTGAATTTAAACATATTGCTTTATTTAGTTAAATATGATGAATAAAATTTTATATCATTTTTTAGGGTGGTGATTTTTTTTTTTTTTGATTAAGCCAAAGAGTACAAAGAGTCAATTGTAAGAGGAGAACGCAGCATTCCAAAGAGGAAACAAAGTTCTGTTACAAGTGAGTACAAGCAATTCAGAGATCTGATGTTAGCTCTCCGAAGTCTTTAATTTTATAATGGATATTTTTTTAATCATCATGATGGATGTTATTGCTAGATTTGATGTTACTTGATCAGGATTTGCTGCAGTGCATTCTAGAAGATTTGCAGGATATTTTTTTTGAAATTTTTCCTTGTATAATAAATGATCTTGCTTTGTCTCGTAGCAACCGATTGCAGATGGTGGCAAGTCAAGTATAAGTGTGGTAAGTATAAAGTATTCTAATTTCTTCACAGAGAGAGAGAGAGACGGCAGTGAACGGTGGGAGGGGAGAGGGAGAGAGAGCTACATAGGGATTCGTGCCGTTCAAATTAAAAAAATAAAACAAGTCAGGTAACTTGGCATCCATTATACCTACTAATAATAACTGAGGGGGGTAAATATCCACTTTTTAATTAAAAAAATATTAAAAACTCCTGCTTGACCCGCTTGTCATCTTGTTGGGTGGGGGGTTTAATTCTGCCCTAGGAAAGGGAGATCTCTGTGTCATCTCCATCGACAACCAAAACCTTGACTCTCTTTTTTTAGGAAGGGTATGAACGTTTCCTTTGAAGCAGATAAGACTATTAGAAGTTTGAACGTAGGTTGATGAAAGTGATAGATGTTAGAGATTAGATTTCAGCGCCGCTGGCTTTTCTCTGTCCCTGCCGGAAGGTGACAAGTGGGTAGGACTGTTAATAGGCCGAGTTGCTCGGGCCCGGCTCGGTAAAAGTCCGGCTCGAGCTCGGCTTGTTAGTCAAACAAGCCCGAGCCCGAGCCTAAAATGAGACCCGTTTAAATCCGAGCCCGAGCAGCTCACGAGCCCAAATGAGGGCTCAGTCCAATTAACAAGTTAATTGGGTCCCAACTAAACTTGAACTCAACCCAATTAAATTTTATTTGGCTTAATCAATTTAAATCCCAATCTGATTGAGCCCAATTGGATTTAGATTAGACCCAACCCGAGCTAACCCAAATTCATTTAATTTCTTTAAATCGGATTGGATTGGTTTGGGTTCGGACTTAACCCATTAACCCGAACCCAACCCGTTAACCCATTCCCTCCTCCTCCTCTTTCTTTTTCTTTTCTTCTCCTTTCTTCTCGGTTTCTCCAGAACCTTCCAGCGAGGGCGCCTCTTTCTTCTCCGTTCTCCCTTTCTCCCCCTTTCTTTTCCTCTCTTTGCCGACTCCTCCTTTCCGTTCTAACGCGATAAAGGAGGAGAGGAGAAGGCCTCCTCCACCGACGAATCAGAGGAGGAGTCCCTCGCACAGGAGGGTCGGGCCACGGCCGGCAACGCCCGCGGCCGACGCCCGCGCCGGCGGTGCTCACGGCCGAAGCCAGTGGCCGCCGCATGCGACGACGAACCGGTGAGTCCTTTCTTCTCTTTTCTTTTTTCTTTCGTTCTTTCTTTCCTTCTTTCTTCTTCTTTTCTTTCTTTTTTTCTTTCCTTCGTTCTTCTCTCCGACGACGAACCGAGCTCGGGGATGGGGATGGGGCGGGCTCGAGCTTGGGCTCGGGTTTGGGCTCAGGCTCAGGCAAACGAGCTTTACAAGCTCAAATCCAAGCCTTTGCTATGCCAAACAAGCTTGAGCTCGAGCTCAATACAGGGCTCGGTACTAAGCCCGAGCCTGAGATTTTTTGAAACGAGCCGAGCCGAGCCCGAGGGAGGCTCGGGCTCGGCTCATTAACAGCCCTACAAGTGGGGGCGAAGATTTGTGCGGTAGAGGTAGAGCCGTAGAGGGAAAGGACGGGTTGCGCTTAAAGCATGGGACTGGCGAAAGTCGAGAAATTATTTCTTATATCCGATCTATCAGCTCAACGGTAGGTCCGATAATAATATACTGCCATATGAATATGTTGGCCAGCTCAACGTAATAAAAAAAAGGAAAATACATTTGGCAGATGCTTTTGCTCCCCCTTCCGAATGAAAGGAACCTATCTCAGCACCCTGACCTTTTATTTTATTTTATTTTATTTTATTTAACATATTCTAGTATAGGTGCAGCCAACCGAATCAAGAGCAAGAATCTAACCTAGCAGTGCAGGAAGGATCCTCTAATAAGTCTAAAGGATCTCTTCAGAATGTTGAACTGCATATGTAGCCACTCAATTGGTGGCTCGGTTTGCCTTCCGGTAAACATGCACAACCTGAAAGGTGCTACATCCTTCTAGCATATGCCGGATGTCTGACCCCCTCTTCGATTCTTCTCCTTTCACCACCCTCCTCATCTCCGCTTCCCCTCCAACGGTAGATCCGATAAATTTTTTTATTCTCTAAATTTTAATTATTTTAAATATTTTTTTTTGTGAGATGTCTTTTTTACAAGAGTCATGGCTTTTTAAAAAAGAATGTTAGTTTTCAAAAAGATACGGTGTTTCTGAAACATTACATATCTTCGAAATCATCGCATATCTTCTGTCTTCTAAATAGAGCATATAAATAGTCTCGTCCATGATTAATTCAAAAACAATCTAATCTCTTTTATTTTTTTCCGTATTCTATCTTCCAAGAATTTCTTCTACAAATAGAAAGTTTTTTCACTCTTCTAACTTTCTGCTTTTTATTTTTTTATTTTCTAGATATCTAAAGAAGTTGGTCGAATTAAACCTCCCAGCGATCGTGCTTGTTAGAGGAGAATCGGGCTGAGCCGGTTGTCATAACTCAGGAACGAGATCGTCATAGACCAGTACGTAGGGGGCGAATCACGTAAGAATAGTATATATCATATGTCTCGATTCAGCCAAGCTTTTTCAATCATTTAATTTTATTCTAATAAATTATATTTTTTAAAAAAAATATAAAATAAAGATATAATAGTTTCTAGGTATTTTTCCAACACTTGCACCAGCCTCGGCGGTGACTTCCCCAACTTTCCCAAGGGCATCCTCAGCTTCGAGCTCATGGACCAGTGCTGCTCCCAGTCCCTCTGCTCCGCACCATCATCTTTTCTGAAACCGTCACCTTTGTTCACCTCATGGCTCGTCCCTTCCATGCATGTCCGCTTGTCCGCCGCAGCCATCGAGGCCGACACCCCACTGCCTCCACTTCTCCGGCGCCGATGAGCTTTGGAACCACGGCATCTCCGCCTGCGCCATCCCCATCTTTCCGAACCACTCCACTGCAATCCTTCAGCAACTTTGGGCCGGTTTGATTTTTTTCTAATTATTTTATTCGTGGACATGTGGCAGCATTATTTTGATCCCTGGAGGACCAAAATAAAATTTCTCCCTCGTTATTCGCTTGTTTCACTTTAGTATGCCAATTTAAGCTGACGTGGTGGGTCATGCAAAGCCTTTTATATGGCCCATTTATAGAAATTCTATGCCCACAAATGGGCATCTACGTATGCCCACAGACATTGAGCACAGGATGGAGTATGGCAGTGGAATATATCCAAATTAAGCCCTTAATAGCATTTCTTCATTGACCTCAAACTCGGTTGTCAAAAGCAACATAAATGGGTTTGTTATCCTAGGTGATGGCGGTGATCCTAAGGCACTAATTGGGTGACCCATTAGAGTTGCAGGAATCCCGCTCGAAGCTTCAGCTTTGCAGGAGTCTCTCTCTCGCTCACCATTAGCAACGCACTCGCACTATAATTGAAATTGATTAACTTACCTTGCTCACAATCCATAAAATGGAGTCCGTCCCTTCCAATATCTATGCAGTCATCTTCCTTTGCTTCGTAATTAATGATAGAGAGTCTTGAAGAATCACCCTCGTTCATGCCGGACCACCAACGAAGTCCATAACTTCTAGAAAAACGGCGGTATCTGGTCTCCTTGTCACAGCCATGACGTTTTCTTCCTCCAGAGTACAAAATTTACACCATCTTTTCTGAGGCAAAAGCTGACGGTTCCTTCCAGCTGGTAAATGCGACGTGTGCATATAACTTGTCAACGGTTGATCTTAAAAAATCAACATATTAAAATAAGTAAATTACAAAAAAAAATTAAGATTAAAAGTGAATTACATATATATTCAATAATTTAAAAAACCAATGTTTATCCATCTGAGACTTATTTTTATCCAATACTTATCCATAACTTAACATATTGTTAATCAAACTATTAACCTTAAATTTTAAAAATAATTAAAATAATCTTAAATGAAATAACAGTAAACTAATGAGTATGGGTTTTATAATTATTGAGTATAAGTATTATGAATATAAATTTTAGAGATTTTTTTATAATTTACTCCAAGACATTTTAGCCAATTGGCCAGTTTCGTCTCTACGTAAAGAAGATCAAGATCTATTGTCTCATAATTCTGGCTTGTGCCTTGCAGGATACTTCTGGGGCAAAAATCATATGGAGAATTCAATTGAGGTAGCATGACGTTAAACTGCTCTCTTAAATTTGACTTTTTACCAAGAGATGTGTCAATTTGTTTTCTCTTCTTACTCTTGGAAATGATAGGCAGTCTCATGCTACAGCTCACACGGAGATGGGAAAGACACTAGAGGACATGATTTTGCCCCACAAGTACTAAATTGGACCATTCGATGAGAGATCCAATGAGCTCTTGGATTGCATCCCTCTCGACCCCGGCGACGTACGCCCCACCGAGGCTGGCTGGCGGCTGTGTTTCGTGTGCAAGAACCTGTGAACTGTGTCAGCAAAACCGTGTTGACTGGGGAGACTCCTTTCCCATTAAAAAAAACAAATCACAAACAAAACTTGTGCCCATATGCGACGTATACAGTGGAACCATTAAATTAGTCACAACATATGCGGAACCGTATATTTAGTTCTATAGTAAATAGGTTTTGGGTACTTATATAGAATAAAAAAATACAAATAATACCTTTCAGCTAGTCATTTCGAACAAAATGTTGGGCTATTACAAATTGTAACATCTATGAACTAGGAAATATTGCAGCACGGATATATTAGAATTGGCCACGAGCCGATTATAATGCTTGTGATCAGATTTAAATGGATTTGAACTCTTAGCCTGATGAGAACGTCAGAACTGAAATAGGAGTATGTGAGGACCCATGTAGACATGTGTTTAATCCCACATTAGTGAATTTTTACAACATAAGAGTTTAATGTTTGCCAAAAAAAATATCCAAAAGAGAGAGAGAGAGAGAGAGAGAGAGATTGAAAACTATCAATTGATTTTTATATCATATCAACCTATAATTTAGGATCAATATGAGATATTTTACTTTCAAATTAGTCTACGCCGGAAGGCATTAATCCTTAGAATGTCCGGCAAACCTCTTATATGGCAATAAAACCTAGTTTAGCATGCATTTTGGTTACATGCTTGGGTATACAAAAATTTCATAATTACAACATCACTGAATGTTTGCTCAAATAAGATCGATTGTTGTTACTTAGATAAGGGGACAAAGGTTCGGCTCTGATCGAAGTTAGCCATTGAAAGATAGGATAGGTACAAAGATTCAAAAAAAAAGTTGGGAATTAGTCTCTTTCTAATCTAATTAAATCTAAAAGAAAAAAAGAATGCAAAAGGAGATTGGAAAAATGATGCAGCATGAAAACAAGTTGACCATACATAATCCAGCGAGCGACAAAACCGCATACACCGCATACCAGTGCGCCGGCGTGGACTGCGGATTGCCGCTTGGAACGACCGCGAATATAGGTTTTTTTACGATTACTGAGAGCTTCCTCACCTGTCCGCTTCAATGAGCCATCAATGAAACCGACAAGAGAGCAATGGCAGGTCCCGTAATAACACTCCATTGCTCTGGAACACACCTTTGCAAAATCTCAGTGGACAAAGTCTATAAAATGGCTACCTCTCAGAGAAGCTAAGGTCACAGCAAAACAATGGCAGAGAGCTTGGAAACAAGGCAGGGTGAGTACGCCAAGGATGGCTCTGTGGATCTAAGAGGGAATCCTGTTCTTAGGTCCAAAAGAGGAGGATGGACTGCCTGCTCTTTTGTTGTGGGTAATGCCTCCAAACTATTCCATTTGTGCCATGCTTCCAAAGCTTTCAGCATTTCCCATATTCTTTTCTAAGTTACATCTCATGCTTCTGCTTTAATGATCTTAATACCGAAATAAGCTACTATGTACACTCTTTTGCAATACTACTGAGTTACAAACAGCTGCTCCTCAACACTTCACGCATAATTTAAGCCAGGGTTTTTACTATGGTAGAGCCTCCAAGAGTATATAGTTGATAGAGCCTTCTTAACCTACCATGTGATTTGCATAGCTAATGTTCCATTATGCTGCCTTCATGTTACTGTGCTACCTGTAAAAACCCTTAAATGACTCTCTTCTGAAAGTCTGAAACCCTTTAGAAAGAAACTCAGGTTTATATTTACTGTTGTTGGTTTTCCTTTTTCTTTTCTTTGGTTTAACTGTTCAGCAATACTTAAAACATAGTTGCATAGAACATGTAGTCTTTCTAAATAATTTGTCTTTCTTCCTCTGATGTTATTGATTTGTTCTAATGGTGGCTGTAGTGTATGAGGTGTTTGAGAGGATGGCATACTATGGCATATCATCAAACTTGGTGATTTATCTCACAAAGGTGCTTCATCAGGGCACTGTCACTGCATCAAACAATGTGACTAACTGGGTCGGCACCGTGTTCTTGACACCCGTATTGGGTGCGTACATCGCCGATGCCCATCTAGGTCGTTATTGGACCTTTGTCAGCGGATCTGCCATCTATCTTGTGGTAATTATTTTGCTTATCATCTGTATTTATGATCTGTTTCATCTCAGCAAAATCATTTGGTTGTGATTCTTTGGTTCTATCTTTGCATGATTACTAGTATTGTTTCTACAAAATTGCCTCTTTATTTATGTTCCAGATGTTATGATGAATTAATTTTACTAAGCACCAGTTACAGGTTCTTCGTCTTTATGTTTCTGGCTAATGAAGAAAACTGTGTATGCCTTTCTATGTGAAAGTGGTTTCATATGGATTATATGAATCTTATTCTCTATGGTTATTTTTTCCCTTCATTATGGAAAGGCTGAGCTCAGGCTGAACTCGGTCTAATTGTAACTTAAAAATAGATGTATTATTTAGATGCGTTGATTCGTATATAGTAATGAAAGCCTAATGAATCCAACCCAATCTTCGGTCCTCTCTTTCCAAAAGAAAAAATACCGTCGTGATCGATTAACAATATATTTAACTCAACTTGTGAAGCTTTTACTTGAAACTTTTAGGTGATTATCATGGAATAGAACCTAGAGCAGAACCCATAATGTTCTAATTGGTCAGTACTTCTATAGGCCTCGCACCATGTACTATTAGAACACAAAATATGTGCTTTGCTGCATGGTCACATTCAAGAGTTATTTGGTTCATGGAAAAAATTCTCCTTTCTAGAATGTTTTTTTCTGAAAAACTGATGCATGGGTATATGATGCCTGGAAAAGTAATTTCTGCATGTTTGGTTGGCTATGAAAAAATGGGACATTTCAAGATGGCTTATGTTTGATTGAGTATCTACTTTTCTAAAAAAGTTGTGTAAAATACCTGTTATGCCTTTAATAAAAGGAAAGACCTTATCCTATACTATCTCCAGACTTAAGGATATTTTTGGGGAAAAAAAATTCTAATTTTCAGCCGATGAGAATTGGACTTTTCCATATCCTATATAAGTTTTTCTTTCTCATGAAATATAGAAATCTTATTTCCATAAAAAAGCTACTTTTCTATCGCTCTTTTTTGAAAACTCAACTAGAGGTATTTCTTTATTTTTTCGTTGACTATACTTTTTCCTCTTCATTTCTTGCGAACCAAACGAGTCTTCGGTTTATGAAGTGGCACCTCCTGACCAGGCTTTACATTTCACATGCTAGTGGATAGGTAGTAATCAGATACTCCTGAGAGCACCTATTGTTATTTCAAATATAGCTATTTTGTTTCTTATTCCATTTAACCAATGATGGTCAGTTCAATCTACTTCCATGAGGACATACGGACAAAGTAGTCACCTTCCAAGTTGCCTGGACTCAAGAGATTGGTCCTTAGCCTGTGGTCTTTACTCCGTAGACTTTTCCTCCCTAACATTGCCGTTGGCCTTAGGTAACCATACAGACCTGTCCAAGGTTACTTATGTCCCTTGCCCTTAATTGGTGTGCTGAATAGTCCAGTCTTGATTTTTTTGATCCAACCATCTGCTTGACTTATTGTGCTGAACCTCTTGGATCAGCGTCAAAGTACATTAATGAATATCGAATCTTGGACAACTTGTTCATGTGATGTTTTTGTCCTTTTTAGACTACCATTCGTCCTCTCTCTTTCTCATTTAATCATTCTTCATGGTCCAATCTCTATGGGTTGGGTTGAAGAGCTCTCATGATGTCACTAGGAGGAAACCGCTCGACATATCATATTGCATGATGTTTATCCAAGTGCATGACACATGTGACACGTATGTCTCATTATTTGAGATAATTGTTGGCACTCTCATCAGTATGTTTTGTAGGATGTACAAATTTACCTTTTCAAAAGACACAGTATAATAATCTATTCAAATCTAATTACAAGCACCATGATCGGCTTGTGATCAGCCCTAAAAAATTCGTGCTGCAGTGTCCTCTAGTTCACGTAGATTATGGGCCAAGTTCGCTCTGATACTATCTGTAACAATCTAGGACCTCACCAAAAATGACTAGCCGAAAAGTATTATTTGGGTTCCTTAATCCTGTATAAATATCCAAAATTTATCCAGCGAATAACCGATGTGGGACTAAATACACGCATGCACGGATCTTCACACACATCATCTACTTGTTCGCCGAAAATAGAACTGCTAGTTTTATGTCTCTTAATTAACACCACCCAGAAAACTTGTATGGCTTTCAATTTGGTTACGACTTCGGAAATCTCAAATTATGAGACAATGTTTTTTTAAACTTCTCATATGCCTAGCTGAAACTTGGAATGACATCTTAGAATAATTTCATACCAATAAAACTTATAGGTTTCCAAATAAATAGGACAGCATAGTAGTATCAGGATTGATATATAAAGCATCTCGCAGAGCACATGTGGGTCTGAAGTAGTATAAGAAATCCTTTTCATTCTGCTCATCTCCATTTCACTCTTTGCCTGAATTCTCCTCTCTATTCCTTTTGGAGCCATCTTGCATGCATGCATGCATTAGGTAACACCACTACATATTTCTTCTTCAACCTATCGTTATCAGTAACTTTCCATGCCAACAGAGAAGTTGGGCAACGGGTCCTCTATAATCTTAGTTGACACATAAACTGGTTATAAACATTCCAAATCCCAAGTCACTTGTATCAGTTTCCTGTTTAAACCAACCATCTGTATTTGATCCAAGTCTTCCAAGAGGGCACTATCATTTTAGCAGTGCTAATAATCAACCATAAGAACTAGACCACAATCTTCAAATATGAAAAGAACATGAAGTTTATTTTTCATACAAAAAACTAATTCATCTCCATATGTCCTAACTATCTAATTGTGAAACCTTATCTCTGGTTCTAAATATAAAATTCACCGTCTTGATACCGGACACGTACTAGTGCCACACTAGCACTGTATCAGTACGATACGGCACGGAGTTTTTTTGGCATATTGAGTGTTAGTACGCCTCCTGTACCGAGTACCGTTATGCTCATTCCATGTAATGCTAGTTTTCTCATTCCATGATCTCGGTGACGACGAGTTCAAAATGGAGACATGTTCTTTTATGCACTACATTAAACTCTTCATTTTTCAGAACAGCAGCCATTACTGATCTTATATGTGCTAACAGGGAATGTGCTTGCTAACACTAGCGGTTTCTGTACCAACATTCAAGCCACCACCTTGCAGAGCCACCTGCGAACCTGCTTCGACATTGCAACTATGTGTGTTTTTTGGGGGACTGTACATACTTGCACTGGGAAATGGTGGAACCAAACCCAACATTTCAACCATAGGTGCAGGCCAGTTTGATGAGTTCGATCCAAAGGAGAGGATGCACAAGCTTTCCTTCTTCAATTGGTGGATGTTTAGCATCTTCCTGGGGACACTGTTTGCCAATACATTCCTGATCTATCTGCAGGACAATGTTGGCTGGACTGTTGGATATGGAATTCCAACTCTTGGTCTTATAATCTCAGTAATCATTTTCTTGGCCGGCACACCATTTTACAGGCACAAGGTGTCACAAGGAAGTCCATTTACTAGGATGGTTAGGGTTATGGTGGCTGCAGTGAGGAAGTGGAAACTTCCCATTCCAAATGACCCAAAGGAACTTCATGAGCTGGATTTAGAGGTGTACACAAGGAAGGGGAAGTTTAGAATTGACTCCACCAATTCAATAAGGTTAGTAACACTACAATTATCCCGAAAATTAGAAACTTTCTTTGAATTTCGAGGTTAATTTTTCTGCAATTTCACAAATTTAACTTTTATTTGAGAAAATCACAAATTTATCCTTTTTTTCTTGTTCTTATATAATTGCTAAAATGATTTTGTTACTTGCACATTGCACACCTTACAAACTATTACAATGATGGCAATAAGCCAATCTTCACCATTTGTTTCCATTATGTGCAAGCAGAATTATTTTAGTTCTCGAATGAGATAATTGTATGTTTTAAGTCCCGTTATCTTAGCAGTCTTTCGTGAATATTGAAGCCTAAAATCCCACATATATGTGGTGTACTAGTGGTCCTCTTGGTAAAATTTCTTATCTTTCATTAGTAATTTGGTCACAACCTTTACTTATACAAGAACTCAGAACCTTAGATTATATTTTAAGTGCACTGAACATATGCCATGGCCATACGTTCTTTTCCAAGTACATTACCATTAAAGTTCTAAGTTTTTGCTAAATCAGTACTCATTAGCAATCCAAAATCACCAACTAGAATTTTACCATAATATGAAAATCAAATTCAGAGTTGCCATGTGAAGGTCGGAATAGAGATACTGTAGTACAAAATTTTAAAGTTGACAAATATCAAATAAAACTAGTTTGGCTACTAAATAAAGTTTAGAAAAATTACAAAGACACCCCTCTAAATTTGGGCTAGTTACACTTAGATCCCAAAAGTTTTAAAAAATTCAATTAGCCAACAAAACTTTATTTTTGTTGCAATATAACTAGCCATCTATCTAAAATTTGGCATCATTAACAGACTGAGAAAAAGACCAAAATATCCTTGACTCAGAGAGGCCTGATTGTAGCTTTTATGTGATCTCATAGCGCTCCATTCTTTATGATTCATCCACGCACAGATCTTAAAGCGCTCCATCTTATATAATTTATCCATTTGTACATATCTCAAATTGCTCTATCCTCTATCATCCATCCACCTGCACATATCTCAAAGACTCTATCCTCTATTATCCATCTGCTTACATAGATCTCAAAGCGCTCCATCATCTATCATTCATCCATCTGCACAAATCTCAAAGCACTCTGTTTATTGTCCACTCATGCTGCACAAATCTCAAAGCACTCCTCATCTATCGTTCATCCATTGCACACATCTTAAAGCACCTCATTCTTTATCATTCAATCAGCTACACATATCACAAAATGCTTCATTCTCTATCATCCATCAACCTGCACAGATCTCAAAGCACCTCATCCTCTCATCTGTCCATATGCGCAAATATCAAAGCATCCTGTATGTCATCTATTCCTACACAAATCTCAAAATGCTCCTCTATCATCCATCCGCTTGCACAGATATTAAAGCACTATTCTTTATCATTCGACTGCCTACACAAATCTCAAAATGCATCGTTTTCTATCATCCACCAACCTACAGAAATCTCAAGACATCAGCCTCTATCATCCATCCATCTGCATAAATCTCAAAGCACTCCATCAACCTACACAAATCTGCTTGCACAGATTTCAAAGCACCTCCTCTATCGTTCATCCATCTTCACAGATCTCAAAGCACCTCATTCTTTATCATCCATCCACTTACACAGATCTCATAGCACTCCATCCTTTATCATCCATCGACTTGCAGAAATCTCAAAGAGCTGCATTCTCTATCATCCATTCTCCTGCATAGATCTCAAAGCGCTTCATCCTCTCATCCATCTGCTTGCACAGATCTTAAAAGCGTTTCATCCTCTATAATCCATCCGCCTGCACAGATGTCAAAGTGCTCCATCTTACATCATCCATCCAACCACACAGATGTCAAAGTGCTCCATCCTCTATCATCCATCCAAGCGCACAAATCTCAAAGCACTCGAATCCTCTATCATCCATCCAACTACACAGATCTCAAAGCACTCCATCCTTTGTCATCCATCCGCTTGTGCATATCTCAAAGCACTCCATCCTTTGTCGTCCATCAACTTGCACAGATCTCAAAGTGCTCCATCTTTTGTCATTTGTTCGCATGCACAGATTTCAAAGCACTCCATCTTCTCTCATTCATCTGTTTGCATAGATCTTAAAGTGTTTCATCCTCTATCATCCATCCACCTGCATAGATCTCAAAGCATCCCGTCCTCTATCATCCATTCGCCTACATAAATCTCAAAACGTCCCATTCTTTATCATCCATCCAACTACACAGATCTTAAAGCACTACATCCTTTGCCGTTCATCTGCCTGCATAGATTTCAAAACACTCCATCCTCTGTCATCCATCATCTTGCATAGAGCTCAGAGCAGTCTGTTCTTTATCATTCATCTACTTGTACTAATATCAAAGCATCCATCCACACCCCTTGCTAAGTTGGTGGGAAGGGTAGTTTTGATGTTTTATAAAATTTAGTTATTTTATTATGAAGATAGATAGCGAACTTGAAGTTTTGGTGGCTAATTAGCATTTTTTTAACTTTTGGGGTCTAGATATAAATAGTCCAAATGGCAAAGCATTATTTCCCAAGACAGTCTAGTAACTTTCCATCCGGCAAAATTACGTTGGTGGTCAACAACAAAAAAAAAAATCTACATTATTACGTTAGATATTTTGGGATAGTGATTATTAAGATTTTAAAAACTAGTTTGACTGTTAACTGTAAATATAAAGAAAGTTATTTTATTATTTTACCAAACTTTATAAGCATTATTCGCAAATCTAGTGCTAGTAACTTTTAGCTTCCTTTTTTCATGAACAAACGCAGGTTCCTCAATAAAGCTGCAGTCAAAGGCGGCTCCGACACCCCATGGACATTGTGCTCCGTGACGCAAGTGGAGGAGACAAAACGAATCCTTCGGATGCTTCCAATTTTGACTGCAATGTTCATCCCGTGCACGGTGATTGCTCAAACCAATACCCTTTTTATTAAACAAGGTACCACTCTGAATCGACACATTGGACCTCACTTCCAAATCCCCCCTGCATGCCTTCAAGCATTTGTGACAATATCCATGCTTGTCTCTGTTGTTCTCTATGACCGTTACTTTGTGAAGGCCATGAAGGTTTGGACAAAGAATCCTAGGGGAATCACACTCCTTCAAAGAATGGGAGTAGGACTTGTTCTCCAAATCATATTAATGCTAGTCGCCTCCATAACTGAGAAGAGTAGGCTAAGCATTGCTAGAAGTCATGGACTGGACAAGACTGGGGGACAAGTTCCTGTTACTATCTTCATACTAATTCCTCAGTTTGTGCTTATGGGAATGGCTGATGCTTTCTTGATTGTGGGGAAGATAGAATTCTTCTATGACCAAGCTCCAGAGAGCATGAAGAGCTTGGGAACTTCATATTCTTTGACTGCTTTTGGTGTGGGTAACTTCCTCAGCAGTTTTCTCTTAAAGTTAGTCTCTAATATCACGAGCAGACATGGTAAAGGGTGGGTTCTAAATAATCTGAATGCCTCTCATCTGGATTACTATTACGGATTCCTTACCATCCTTACTGTCCTAAATTTCATGTACTTCTTATATGTGAGTAAAATTTACTCCTACAAAGTGGAGCTATTTGAATCAGTTGATGCATCTAGGGAGCATCAAGGGGCACCATATGCTCAGAGGGAATTGTGTACCTAAAGCTAAATGCTTTCAATCTATTGAGTGCAGCAGATTAAAGGCCAAATGACCAGTTTATTTTATGGCTGAAGTGAATCTTTGAGAAGCTAAGGGTTGTACTGTTTACATGGTGGTTGCTTCCAAGGACCTGCTTGTGGAAACAAGCATAGGGAATAAGGGGAGGTCAAGGATACATTTATGTATGTAGATTTTCTAAATATATGAAATACTTCTGCTTTCATCTTGTAATATGACTTGTAAGAAAGTTCTACATGCTAGTAGCTTTATATCTCCTTCAATTTACAAAATGAATCTCTACTCCAGAGAAGGATGGATTTCCAACTGTGTAAATGCCTCTTCTGATATTATATATGCTCAAACTTGGGTGGAAGGAAGATTGGGTTGTTAAACTAGAGGACATTCTACTATATTTTTGTGTGCTTCTATGGAAATAGGCTTCACTTGTCTGAAAACAAATAAATTTTCATCAACTCATTCTTCTTCTAGACTATGCTCTTGATGAATGAGTCAAGCTCTCGGCAGTAGTCTTGTCATGGAGTCTCTCTCTCTCTCTTCCTTTTTTTCAAGAAAGATGGAGCCTCTGTAGTTGGTTGCACGTATTATGTACAAGTTAATGGTTTTGCCTCAACAAAGCCTATTTGTTTGCCAGCTTTTGATTGCTGGTTACAAGTCCCTTATTCTCTCATTTGCTTTACTTTAAATAGCTCAATGCAAAGAAGAATGGAACTTTGGCGGGTGCTGGTGTTTTCCGGATTGGTTTGGAACGCAAACAATAATAAGACCAAACACAGAAGCTTTTTAGAACTGCCCCACCACCTCATTGGCTTATCTTCTATGGTGGTGGTGTGAGTGTTTTTTTGGTGATGTGTGTTTCTTGGAGTTGTTGGTAGAGAGGGATGAAGGCATTGACTACAGTATTGAATACTATCTCTACTTCAGTTTCTTCTCCTCCTGATTGAAAGCCCCTGGAGATCTCAGTCGAGTCATTTCCTAGCTTGGGAACCAGGTTAACCAAGCTGAGCCTGAATCAAAGCCATCTAGCTAGGTTAAGGAAAGAGGAAAGACAGGACTATAATTAGCTCGACAAATATAGGCAAACTTCCGTTCTTCCAGACCCAAGAAAATGCTCCTAATACAAGTGTGGATTGAGTAAATATTTGTATTGAGATTGAGTCTTGGTGTCACAATAATATTATTCCATCATGAAAACCATCTCTCCGTACGTAGGAGAAAGGCTGCAGATGCCCGACCCTCCTCAAATTTTGCAATGGTGGGAGCTTCATACACTGGACCGCTCTTTTATTGAGTAATCTTTATATCTTGAGAGTGGATTGAAACTTGTCACAGAAGGGCAAAATCTTCTCTAAGATCATAATGTTCTGAAAGAATATTTGTTCCCTGAGTGTTACTTAGATACATCAAAAGGGGAAAAAAATAAAAGAACGAATGCAACTTAAGTTCCTTCCATCATTTCTTACATCAGCATCCTACATCAGAACTCTCCTGTTTACTTAATTAATTCCCAGGTCTCTCCTAAAGAAAACCATAATCTTTTCTTAGACACCAAGCTATTAGAAGTGAGTCGCAAGTAGGTAGGTGTGAAATGATCCAGTAATCAACCTAGAGACTGCAATTTAGTTGACTTCTCCGAAGAATTTTTAGGCACCAATCTCCTGACCTAGACCAATGGAACATCACTAGAAACAACATTCACACCTAATGCAATGCAGCAGCAGCAGCGTGAAAACTTCATTACCCCATTAAAAATGCTTTTTTATGTTTGGACTAAACAAAACCAACAAATATTATGAAAGTTCTGAATCTTATCCTTTGAATTTTGTGACAGAAAAATGTTGACCTGATGAATGAAACATCGGTAGAAGCATCCTCCGGACCTCATTAAAAGCAGCAGCAGCATACAACATCTGCCAAAACCAATAATACCATGGTTGCACCAAGATGCTTCTCCTTTCTTGCTTTCCCTCTAATCTTACATCTTGCCATCTCACTCTCTTCCAATGGAGCAGTTGCTGAATCAGAAGCCGAGGCTCTTCTCCGATGGAGATCCACTATTTCCGATCGACCGCTCAATTCTTGGCCGCTCGCTAATGCTAGCAGCACAAGCCCATGCAACTGGACAAGAATTACTTGCAACAATCTTGGAAGCATTACAGGGTTAAGCCTACAAAACCTCAGCTTGAATGGTACGCTAAATAACTTCAGCTTCTCCTCCTTTCCAAGTCTCATCCACCTTAATCTAAGCTTTAATGAACTCTATGGAGCAATACCACCCGGCGTTGGTGCTCTTACAAATCTGAGTACACTTGACCTCTCCTCTAATATGTTCAGTGGTGCCTTACCACTTTCACTCGCAAGTTTGAAAAACATGGTCTCTCTTAATTTAGCTGCAAATGATCTCACTGGTCATGTGCCCCCATCACTGGGTAACTTAACTAGCCTATCATACTTATCACTCTCCAATAACCATTTCAATGGTTTGATCCCATCTTCCTTGGGAAACTTGGCTAGGCTACTCTATCTAGACCTCTCTATTAATCAGATTTATGGTCCAATACCACCAGAAATTTGGAATTTGAGAAATCTCAGTACACTTGCACTTCATATAAACAAACTGAGTGGTTCGCTCCCTCCAGCTATCGGTAACTTGAGCAGTCTGACAGTGCTCTTTATATGTGAAAACAGTCTATCAGGCTCGCTGCCACAAGAATTGGCCAATTTAACCAAGTTGGTTGCACTATATGCAAGTCTGAATCAATTCTCTGGCTCTTTGCCAGAGGGATTATGTTATGGCTGTTCCCTGAAGTTCTTTACAGCAGATAACAACCAGTTCACAGGCTCCATCCCAACAAGCCTTGCGAACTGCACTAGTTTAACTAGACTAAGGCTCAACAAAAATAAGTTCACAGGCAATATCTCTGAAGCATTTGGACTGTATCCAAGACTACGGTATATCGACCTCAGTTCCAACGATTTCTATGGTGAAATCTCTAGGAACTGGCGATATTTACAAGACTTGACGGCGATAAAAATGTCTAAGAATAGGATTTCTGGAAGCATTCCAGCTGAGCTTGGGGAACTGACTCAACTAGGGGTGCTTGACCTTTCTTTGAACCAGCTATCAGGGGATATTCCAAAGGAGATAGGTAAACTGGGCCAGTTATACAACTTGAGCTTAAGTGGTAACAATTTGGCAGGGAGGATACCAGCTGAGATTGGAGAGTTGTCAAATCTACAACTTCTTGACATATCAGCTAATAATTTGACTGGAAATATACCAACACAATTGGGCAACTGCATCAAATTGCAATACTTAAAATTGAGCAACAATGAATTGAGTGGACGCATTCCAAATCAGATGGGTAATCTAGAGCATCTACAAAGTTTACTAGATCTTAGTCAGAACTCACTAAGTGGGGAGATAACACCACAAATTGGAAATCTACAAATGTTGGAAAGCTTGAATCTGTCACACAATAAGTTATCAGGACTTATCCCCTCCTCTTTAGGGAGTATGTTCAGCTTGTCAACCATTGACCTATCCTACAATGATTTAGAAGGCCCCCTCCCAAATGGCAGAGTCTTCAAGCAAGCTTCAATAGATGCATTTATGAATAACAAAGACCTATGCGGTGAAATAAAAGGTCTATCACCTTGTAACTCCTCATATACCAGTGTGAGGCATTCAAAAAACAAGCATCATATGATGATCATAATTATTCTAATTCCAAGTGCTCTTGTGATCCTACTAGTATCAGTTGGAGGCTTTGGTTTTTCAAAATGGAGATTGAAGAGGTCTCACATCATAAATAGCCAAGTGAGCAGCGAAGATCGGCTTTTAGAATGGAATTATGATGGGAGAATTGTCTACAGAGACATCATTGAAGCAACTGAGAATTTTGATAATAAATATTGCATTGGGGTAGGAGGATGTGGGACTGTTTACAAGACGCAACTGCGAAACGGAAAAGTTCTAGCTGTGAAAAAACCTCATCGATCAGAAGATGGAAGTTATTTTGATCAAGAATCTAAAAATGAGATACTGACTCTGATGAAAATTCGACACCGGAACATTGTGAAGCTATATGGATACTGTTCCCATGCTCAATGTTTTTTTCTTATGTACGATTACATAGAAAGAGGAAGCTTAAAAACTATATTAGAAAGTGATGAAAGAGCTCTTGAGTTAGAATGGCCTAAGAGACTCCAGATAATTAAAGGCATGGCTCATGCTTTATCTTATATGCACAATGACTGCAACCCTAGGATAGTACATCGAGACATATCAAGCAAAAATGTACTTGTGAATCACGATTTTGAGGCTGTCATCTCAGACTTTGGCACTGCTAGGATTTTGAAGCCTGACTCTTCAAACTGGACCACATTTGCAGGCACATATGGATATGCTGCTCCAGGTAACATGTAAAAGGATCCTGTAACTTTGATTTTTATAATATGCACATAAATGTAGTGATCTCTCTCTCTCTCTCTCTCTCTCTCTCTCTCTCTCTCTCTCTCTCACACACACACACACACACAAATACACAAAAAGAAGGTACTCGAATGTGCAACATTTAGAAATAGCAAGACGTTGATATTATGTAGAGCTAGATTTATCATATAATGATGATAGTGATAATAGAATCTTCTCCAAAAAGAGGAGAAGAAAAGAAAAGATGATCGTGATATAGAAAAAATGGTTCATATTTCTCAATCATGGCTTCAAATTACTATATATCAGACTCAAAATTATGTTATTAACTATTTTACCATCAAAATAAATTGTGTTTGGATATGTTTCTCCACAAGGTTTTCTAAAAGAGTTCCCTTTTGGGGGAAAATTTAAGTAAAAATTAATATTATAATAGTATTTAAGAAATTTTATATGTTAATTACCTTAGCACGAGCACAGAGAAATATATAGAAAGGGATGTTTCTTCTGTTACCATTGTTGTACTCCTAGATGAGATATTTATTTAGCTGTATTTGAAGTTTCTGATCTGTCCGCAGTGTAAGTAATTTCATTAAAAGTGTTAATTTTCAAATTGTTATCTTCTTTTAGCTCAAATAATAATTGAAAGAACATATATCACATAGTTCTAGTATGAGAGTTACTTCATTTAGTTGATCGATGTAAGATTATCAAAATGATTTGGCTCAATTATTTGCAGAGCTAGCTTACACAGGGATAGTCACCATGAGATGTGATGTATATAGCTTTGGAGTTGTAGCAGTGGAGGTGTTGATGGGAAGGCACCCAGGAGAACTAATCACTTCTCTGCCTTCAAAAAGTCATGGAAACATATTAATACAAGATTTATTGGACCATCGTCTCCCACCCCCTACGAAAGAGTATATGAATGATATCACCTCAGCAATGGCGCTGGCAGTTGAATGCATAAATCCTGATCCACAATATCGACCAAGCATGCAACAGATATCTCAGGAGCTTTCTGCAGGAGGATGAGCTTCTCATAATACATTCCACACAATTGAATCCTCTATAGCTAGTAAATTGAATTAGTAGCTCATGATAGTTATATTATTTTACTCTCTGATTTTCTGCTTATAGTTTACTATGCCTATAGCAATACATGTTACTTGGCATATATTAAATAGTAAAATGGTTTGTAAATTGAACTGGATCAGTTGCAATGGGTTCCTGCAGCAAAATCTTTATGGCATATTGTTACATGATTTTGTGTAGAATAACTAAATGACTTGTGTCAGTTCCATCTGCACCTATTGGAATAAGATGAGAGAGGGGGCTTTAAGAAAAAACAATACCTTTCGTAAGATCAATTATTCCTTCCTTTCAGGCATTCCTCCCTGTTCTCTGCTAGTATAGAATCCGCCAACCCACGTACTTATCCTACTTCGCCTCCCTGAACCCCTCAACCCAACCAGAACTTCTCCTTACGTTATGTCTGAGATGGGAAGCTGCCAAAATCTAGAGTGTCGGCATTCTTTCGTATATCCAAGTGTTGAAGGAGCAGAGAATGGCGACCTAGCCACTGCTGTTGCGGACTTCGATCCAAGCGTGCACTGCGCAGGTCGCAAGACCAACGAACTGCGAAGCCAAGTTTCTCTCGCGCATTTCATCGAACACATGCCGTGCTTGATTACTCTACCACCTTTCACATAGCCCACCTTCTTCAAATCTTCAGATGAGGGCAGCGGCGAGGGCTGAGGAGTTCGCCGGAGAGCAGGCACGGCCGCCAGAAGATCAGGATAGGACGTGGAGCGGCTGCTCAATTTGCTCGCCCTACACAACGAGTTCCTCTGCTCCCCTGAAATGCTCTGGGGATTATCTTTCTACCGGGACTTCCGCATGGAGATTTTATGCGCGGCTCTCTACTCATTATTCACACTGCCAGTCGTGCGTATTCCCGCATATAATTTATATGCCGATTATCGAACTGCAGACGCAAATGTTATGCGCGCGTCCTCACAAGAGGTTTATGGTGATGCTCTGGCCATTGGCTACTGTTTTCACGTAAGGATCTCACGTGCAGATGTCCGCATATATTTTTCTATGGATGTCGTCGACCAACGTCTATAAAAACTTAGCTAGCCTGATTGCAAGGACATCCCTAGCGATTTAAACCTCCTTAAAAATTAGAGCAAGTTAAGAAAAATTAAGCCACTTTAAGCCGAAAATTTCATCGAAGAAATCTCAAAAGAGAGTCGGAAGGTCAAGATGAAGTTTATCCCAGAATTTTTTATAGAAAGCAATGATCAAAACCATCTATATCAAGGGATTTAGATTTGCCTAGCGAGAATACAGTTTCTTTAACTTTCTCCATACTGAGAATTTACAAGTTGAGAAAGATCAATCTACGCTTCTTCGGATACAAGTTCCAGCCAAAGGATAAGAGACTATCCTCCGCTTAAGCGAAAACATCTTCTAACAATTGAGGAAAGCAAAAGAAGCAACAAAAAAAAAAGTAACAATTGAGAATATAAGTTTCAATTATAGAAGCTAATCCAATTATGCTGTTTCCTAGAAGAAGCTACCATGTGAAAAATTCTATATTTTTATCTCCTTCTTTGAGCCACTGCAATCTTGATCTCTGCTTTCAAAGATATTTCCCTTGCGTATAGTTCATGTTAATCCCCTTTGAGAATTTTCTTGATTGAAATTCAATTAGAGACAGATTCACTTTCTCTTCCTTCGCATCAGACCTATTGATCTCAGCATATCAACTCGTCCTATAATCCAACACCTGTTCACCATTTATATTATAATCTTTGATTTTTTTTATTTTGTAATTTGTAAAAATCATCTAATAACTCTCTCATATTTGAGAAGATAAGGCCTTACATCAAGTTGTTCTTACATCTCTCTCTTTGGAGTACTCATCAAGAGAGGCTTTTTTTGTTTTATTTTTTCGGAATAAAGATGGCAAAGCCCGTTCGATTTATTTCATTAGAAATGAAATGGGTACAAGAAGTCTAAGTAAATCAAATAGACACCAGAGAAAAATTCTAAGGACTTTCTAGGAGATTCAATAGAGATCCATTCAAGCCTATAAGATCTTATCTTCCAAACAATATCATTGACAGCTGTCTTGGTAGCACCAGATTGAAAGTAAAATTGAAACATCATTTTGATCTTGTGGACATCTTAGACCTCGAATCCTTATAAATTAAATTTTGTGTGACACAAGTTTGTCATCACTTCGGATTTATTCTAATAAATTCTCCTCTTATAGTTCTATCAAATCTGAAACAGGAACTCCTCCCCTTAATTCTGTAATTTTCATGTATCCTTTTGGTTGTTCTGCTCCTCTTCTAAAATCAATTCTTGTGATCTCTTCTTTATCTTTATTCACTAATGAAGAGAGTGGAGCTCTGCTTTTCCCCTTTTTTTTCAACAGAAATCCCGCAAAAAGGAGTGGTGGGGATTTGTCTGTTGCTGGGGGTCCAAACCGAGAACGATTGGCACAGCGGTGTGAATGGGGTTCCCTTGGAATTACTTCGGTTGCGCTCCGCCTTCCGCCGGGAGACCTGCAAGCAAGCTTCGCACCACCACCGGGGTAGTGGGGGCCCTCCGACGATCAAGTTAGGAGAGATCGAAGGAGAAGAAGAGGTAGCAGGTAAGATAATACTCTGAAAAATCTTGCTTACCCTCCCCTTCCCCCCCAGCCGCATATATATCAGGCTGGGGGGTTTTTTTGGGGATTGGTCATCGTGTGGCACGATGGGGTTGCCACTGACATAGTCGTTACATGGCGTCGTGGGGCAGCGCCGGGTACGGCCATGGCAGGGCGTAGTGGAGCTCCGCTTTGTACGGCTGTTACAGGGGATCGTGGGGCAGCGCCGGATACGGCCGTTGCAGGGAGTAGTGGAGCAGGGGGCCGCGGCGTGCCTCAGGGGAACAGTCTGTTGTTGTCAAGAGATTGCCGACTTGGGGTCGGATTGCTGGATCAAGGGGCACCCGACTCGGGGTCGGGCTGCGGAGCCGAAGATATCCGACCCGAGGTCGGATTGCTGGATCAAGGGGCAGCCGACTCGGGGTCGGGCTGCGGAGCCGAAGAAATCCGACCCAAGGTCGGATTGCTGGATCAAGGGGCAGCCGACTCGGGGTCGGGCTGCGGAGCCGAAGATATCCGACCCGAGGTCGGATTGCTGGATCAAGGGGCAGCCGTAGTCTTTCCGGGCGCGCGTGCCGGTCACGTGGGGCATGGTGGCTAAGTTCCCCCGTAACAGTAGCCCCCCACTTCCGAGCCTGGAACCAGGAGGGGAACGGGTGAAGGGAGTGATGCTTCGAGATTGCCGCCATCCCTCGGAAAGGCGCGCGCGCTCCGAGCTCCCCGCCTTCTTTATCGCGTATGGCGGTTGTCGCTGATCTGGCGGTCTGCGGATTTCGGCGGACATCCTTCCTTAATGGCGTCGATTCGCCTTTGGGGCGCGAACGATCCTTCGGTAGCCAGGCGTCCTCTGGCGTCACCGAGGCGTCACCCGCCTTTCTGCCTATTTAACCGGGGGCCCTCCCCCGTCCGCCTTTCTCTTCACAGGCGTCCTCGAGTTTCTCCCTTGTGCTGCTGCCGTTGCCGTCGGACTGTTCGTTCGCTCCTCCTTTGACGCTCTCGGAGCCGTTCTTCCTTCCCTTCCGGTGAGTTGCCCCACTCTTCAATTTAGGGCTCTCCGTACTTTCTCCTTTCGTATTAGTGTACCCCAATCGTTCCGGTCCCTTCTCCCCTCTTGACCCCGTCCTGACCGTAGATTCACTGGCCGTTAAGGATGGACGAAGTAAGAGCGGACCGCATTCAGTCGGAGCTGGTCCCCGAAGACCTAGATAGGTTCGTGGCCCGGTACCACCTTCCCGAAGCCTGCAACGTTACGCTTCCGGGGCCTGAGGAGAGGATGTCCCATCCTTCTCCAGGGAAGGTCGCCATCAATGAGGACATCCTTCGGGCTGGGTTCCGCTTTCCCCTCTCGGACTTAGTCGTGCAGGTGCTTCGAGGTTTAAGAGTGGCGCCGACGCAACTGGTGCCGAACTCATTGCGTACCCTGACGGCCTTCCAGGTTTTCTGCCGCATGCACGAGGTTCCCGCCACCCTGAACGTCTTTTAGGAATGCTACGGCCTGAACGGCCACCCCCGGGACAGAGGGTGGTGGTGCTTTGCGGCGCGGCGAGGGTGCGGCCTCGTCAAGGAGGCTCCTTCCTCCATTCATGGCCGGAAGGAGCGTTTCTTTTTCATCGACGTAGATCCCTCTTGGGGAATCGGGACAACCTGGGAGACGCCGATGAAGTCCCCGATCGGCCTATCGAGGTTGTCGAGGGAGGAGTCCGATGGCGTCGCCGTCTTGAGGGGGTTGGTTGCCGAGGGCCGGCTCCCCCCGGTGGCTCGCCTTATTTCCGAGGATGCCTTGGTGAACGTCGGTCTGAGCTCGGTCCCCGCCGACCGTGAGCCCGCCACCACTTCTTCTTTTTAGCTCTTTTCTCCTCTTTCATTTCTTCTTTCCATCAGTTTCTCGGTTTCTAACCATCTCGTCCTTTTTGCAGAAATCGACGACGTTATGCAGTCGGACAAGGCAATGGCTGTTAGTAGGGCGTCCCTACTGGAAGCGGTCCGGAGGAAGAAACGGACTTCTCCGAGCGGGGTCCCACCGGCGAAGAAGCCCCGCCAGCAGGCGACTCCGACGCCGACAGACGGGTCCGGGCCCACCGATCAGGGGGACGCCGCGGGCTCGGACCGACAGTTGACGTCGCATCAGCCCTCCGGTGATGAGACTACCGTTTTTCTGGAGGTGTCATCCGGGCGCGCCCGAGACGGCCGGGTCGGACGCGGTCGGTCCCCAGCCCGGCCTTCGACTCGGTCGGCTTCGGATGATACGGGAAGGAGGGGCGCGCCGAGGCCCCGGCCGAGCGGGACCCTGTCGATTTCTGGCGCGGCCCCCGCCCCGAGCACGGTCGGCATGACTCTCCCCCAAGCGATGGGTAAGGGTAAGGCTGCAGAACCACCATCCGGCTCCGGGGCGAAGTCGGGGTCGGCCTTCACTTTCGCCGGCGCCCGAAACCTCGTCGAGACGGTGCTGCTGGAGGGGGACCGTAGGCAGGTCCGGCAGATGGGTATCCCTGAAGTTGGAGCTGCCAGCTGCGTCTGTCTCATGTCGGTGAGTGTTCTTTTGGTCGCTTTCATCATTTATAGGCTCTATTGATCCCCGTCTGACGCTCTCATTTTTCCTACCTCTTAGCTCGCCCAATACATGATCCGCCTGGAGGAGAGCCACGAGGAACAGGCGAGGCTTCTGGCGAGGGCCGAGAGCCGATTGAAAGCTGTAGAGGAGGGAGGCCGGGCTGCGGCGAGGAGGACGACCAGGGACCTCGAGACGAGGCTCCAGGTGGCCGAAGAGCGGGCACTCGGCTTCGCCGCCCTCGAGAGGCAACTGTTGGAGGCTCAGGAGCAACTCAAGGTTGCCTCGGGTCTCGAAAGCGAGATCAGGAAGGCGGAGGAGCGGGCCGAAAAGCAGTCCCGGAAGGCTGCCGACTTCCGGGAGAGGTGGGAGAAGGCCCAGCAGTCGGCCGACAACGCCCGCAACCGAACCCGATCTCTTGAAGCCAAGCTGACCGAATTGGAGTCGGCCTTTGAGGGGACTCGTGCGAGCAACCAGGAGCTTCATTCGCGCCTGGAGGAGGCTGAGGCTGCTCGCGTCGCTGCCGAGGCGAAGCACATGGAGGCTCGGGCCGATCTGCTGAGGGTCTCCTCCGAGGCGGACGACCGGATTGTGGCGAAGGTCATGGAAGCGAAAGCTCAGATTACGGAGCGAGCGGAGGCGGCGCTGGCCGAGAAGAGCGCGGAAATCGGGCGTCAGGCGGTACAGGCCTATCGTCAGTCCGCCGAGTTCATCCGTGACATGTCGGACGCGGGGTCCGACTCCTTTGTCTTAGGCTTCGATGAAGGCCTGGCAAGGGTGTCCGCTAAATACCCCGGAATTGACCTGAGTGGGGTCTCCCTCCTCGACTCCCCTCCGATGCCATTGCCTGCCGATTCTCCAACCGTCTCCCTACCCTTCGCGGACGCGCTCGCCGTTCCCGACCCAGGGGTTCCTCCAAGCTGACTCTCTGTACTTTTCTTTGTTCTTTTCTTTGTATGTTGGTGTTTTGCCACGTTGTATGGGTCTCGACCCTGATGCAACGAAAGTTAATGCAAACAAAGTGTTTCCTCATTTCACTTTCGTCCTTCCTCTTTTTAACTCCTGGTAGCGCCTCGCCGACTCCTGACTCTTGAAGTTCTTCCGGCGCTAGGCCATTGGTCGGCCAAGGCTGGCGCAAGCCGAGGCGACCGGTCGGGGCTTCAGGCTAGTCTGCTCCTAGGATGATCATCGGGTTAGCCTGGCATCCGAGGACCGAGCCTCGGAGAATTTCGCTCGTTGGTCGGCCAAGGCTGGCGCAAGCCGAGGCGACCGGTCGGGGCTTCAGGCTAGTCTGCTCCCGGGATGGTCATCGGGTTAGCCTGGCATCCGAGGGCCGAGCCTCGGAAAATTTCGCTCGTTGGTCGGCCAAGGCTGGCGCAAGCCGAGGCGACCGGTCGGGGCTTCAGGCTAGTCTGCTCCCGGGATGGTCATCGGGTTAGCCTGGCATCCGAGGACCAAGCCTCGGGGAATTCCGCTCGTTGGTCGGCCAAGGCTAGCGCAAGCCGAGGCGACCGGTCGGGGCTTCAGGCTAGTCTGCTCCCGGGATGGTCATCGGGTTAGCCTGGCATCCGAGGACCAAGCCTCGGGGAATTCCGCTCGTTGGTCGGCCAAGGCTGGCGCAAGCCGAGGCGACCGGTCGGGGCTTCAGGCTAGTCTGCTCCCGGGATGATCATCGGGTTAGCCTGGCATCCGAGGGCCGAGCCTCGGGGAATTCCGCTCGTTGGTCGGCCAAGGCTGGCGCAAGCCGAGGCGACCGGTCGGGGCTTCAGGTTAGTCTGCTCCCGGGATGATCATCGGGTTAGCCTGGCATCCGAGGGCCGAGCCTCGGGGAATTCTGCTCGTTGGTCGGCAAAGGCTGGCGCAAGCCGAGGCGACCGGTCGGGGCTTCAGGCTAGTCTGCTCCCGGGATGGTCATCGGGTTAGCCTGGCATCCGAGGACCGAGCCTCGGGGAATTCCGCTCGTTGGTCGGCCAAGGCTGGCGCAAGCCGAGGCGACCGGTCGGGGCTTCAGGCTAGTCTGCTCCCGGGATGATCATCGGGTTAGCCTGGCATCCGAGGGCCGAGCCTCGGAGAATTCCGCTCGTTGGTCGGCCAAGGCTGGCGCAAGCCGAGGCGACCGGTCGGGGCTTCAGGCTAGTCTGCTCCCGGGATGATCATCGGGTTAGCCTGGCATCCGAGGGCCGAGCCTCGGGGAATTCCGCTCGTTGGTCGGCCAAGGCTGGCGCAAGCCGAGGCGACCGGTCGGGGCTTCAGGCTAGTCTGCTCCCGGGATGATCATCGGGTTAGCCTGGCATCCGAGGGCCGAGCCTCGGGGAATTCCGCTCGTTGGTCGCGCCCCTATCACTTGCCGCTCGACGGGGTTTCTCCGTGGCCAGCTGCGATCGTGTTTCTCCTCCTCTCGAAGCGTCGCCTGGGGAACACCAGAAGGCCATTAAATGCTAATGGAGGCGTTACCTGGGAAATCGGACCGGCCAGTTGCTGCTTGCGAGGAGTGCCAGTTAAGCGGCCGCGATATGCGCGTTCTTCGAGGCGGATGCGGCCTGGACGCGTGCGGAGATATGTGGGCCGCGGGATACACGCCGCCCGGAGTGTCCTGCACGAAGAATGCAATTAAGGAGAACGACGCTTAGGAGATCGTGGGGGGATAAACCTCGAGAGCCGGAACGGCTCCTGATTCGATGTGCCCGCATTTATTGGAGCCACCCACATCGGAACGACCAGGGGGCCACAGTTTGGCTATAAATATAAGCGCAGGTGCGGTGGAGCCTGCCAAGCCGGAGCTGTTCAGGTTGCCATGAATCGTGGACCTCCTCTCCGACGCGTGGCTGGAAAACCCCCGCCGGAGGAACGGGAGGCGCGCCCCTCGCAACTTCCGCCAACTAGTCGTTTCATCTGGGATCAACAGGGAGATTCTCTCCGGTGGAACTCCGCTCTAGGCGTTTCATCCAGGATCACATCCCCCCTCTTTTCAGTCCTACCTCCCGATTGAGCTCAGCGCTAGACGCTTCATCCGGGATCGCGCCTCCTCGCGCTCTTCTCCCTTGTATTCCTTTCCTCCCCTTCTCCTGGGGAGGACCGGAATATCCCTTGGATGTGGCGTTCCTCTAGAAGCAGTGCGAACTTCTTCGTCCGCGCCGGCTCTTCGTCTTTTGCGTGAGGCGTCGATGGCGCCTCCGGTGGAAAGCACCCACGTCCGGTGGGATTGCAGCTGCTTCGGATGGAGGGTTCGAGATCCTGGATCTTCAGCTCCACGGAGTTCCCACCTCTTCCTTAGTTTCTTTACTCCCCAATCCCCCTCTGGGAATTCTTTGTAATCACACGAACACGCCATTGTAACCAGGAATTATTGAAATGAAAAGAACTATATATTTTTTGAACTGTCTTTCCGGCTTTGTCTTTCTACTGGTAATATACCCGCAGGTTAGCGGAATTCCAGCTCCTTGGAATTTCTCGACCATCTAGTGCCTCCAACTGGTAGGAGCCAGGTCGGTTTACCCAGCGAACCCTATACGGGCCTTCCCAATTTGGCGCCAGCTTCCCACCTTCCGCGGGCTGAGATGCTTTGGCCCGCCTTAGCACCAGATCTCCGATTCTGAAAAGTTTTGGTCGGACCTTGGAGTTATAATACCGGGCCACCCTCCGCTGATACATCGCCATCCGGACCTGCGCCATTTCCCTCGCTTCTTCCAAGAGGTCCAGGTTCCCTCGGAGTTGCTCCGAATTGGCCTCGGGTCGGTGCGCAGCCACCCGGGGCGAGGAGAGTCCGAGCTCCACGGGGACAACCGCTTCCGTGCCATAGGTTAGGCTGAAAGGCGTCTCCCCGATAGGGGTCCGATGCGTGGTCCGATACGCCCAAAGGACGTTCTCGAGTTCTTCGACCCAAGCTTGCCCCGTCCGACCGATTCGCGCCTTAATTCCTTGGAGGATTGTCCGGTTTGTCACCTCGGCCTCACCGTTGGTTTGGGGATGCGACACAGATGTGAACCGATGCTCGATCCTGAACTCCTCGCAGAAGTCACGGAAATGCTTGTTGTCGAACTGTCGACCATTATCCGAGATGAGGACCCGGGGTACCCCAAATCGGACAATAATATTTTTCTTTACGAACTTCCGGACTTGCGCCTCCGTGATAGTGGCCAGCGGCTCCGCCTCCACCCACTTGGTGAAGTAGTCGATTGCAACAATCAAGAATTTCCGCTGGGCTGAAGCGACGAGAAATGGTCCGAGGATATCCATTCCCCACTGTGCGAAGGGCCAGGGTGCGGTGATTGGTGCCAAGGGGACAGAAGGGACTCTCTGGACGTTGGCGTGGCGCTGGCAGGCGTCGCATTTCCGTACATCATCCTTTGAGTCCTCCAACAAGGTAGGCCAATAATAGCCTTGCCTCATGATCTTGTGCGCCAAGGACCTAGCCCCCGAGTGGGATCCGCAGACGCCCTCGTGGACTTCGCCGAGGACGTAGGCCGCCTCCGAGGGGCGGAGGCACCTTAAGAGGGGGGCGGTAAACGAGGTCCGATACAGCCTCCCTTCATAGAGTACGTAGTGGGCGGACTTCTTGACAAGTCGCCGAGCTTAATCTTCGTCTTCAGGAAGGATCCCTTCGGCGAGGTAGGCGACGAGCGGGTCCATCCAAGACGGCTCCGGGTCAATCGCCATCACCGCTCCAGCCTCGCCGATGCTCGGGGCATCCAGGGTCTCCAGGTAGATTGCCCTCGACAAGTTGTGCGCCTCTGCGCCCACCAAGCGGGACAACCTGTCGGCCCTGGCATTTTCGCTTCTGGGGACCTGCTGGATGTCGACACTGCCGAGGTCGGGAATGAGTGCTTGCACCTTCCGGACGTAGTTCTGCATGGTCGGGCTCCGGGCCTCGAACTCCCCACGGACCTGCCCGACCACCAGCTGGGAGTCGGTGAAGACCTTCAAACGCCGGATGCCGAGCTCCCCGGTGAGTTTGAGTCCCGCGACTAGGGCCTCGTATTCCGCCTCGTTGTTGGTAACTAGAAATCCAAACCTCAAGGCATACTCGGCTATCACTCCATCAGGACTGGTAAGGACCAGCCCGGCCCCTCCACCCTCGGGGTTCGACGACCCATCGATGTGAAGCGTCCAGGTCGGGAGGTCGAGGCTGGGCGTTTCCGGCGGTCTAGGTTCCGCCTCCTGCACCGTGCACTCAGCGAGGAAGTCCGCGAGCACCTGGGCCTTGATGGCGGGTCGAGGCTGGTAGCGGATGTCGAACTCACCGAGTTCTACTGCCCACTTCACCAGCCGTCCCGCATTCTCGGGGTTGCTGAGGATCTGTCGTAGTGGTTGATCAGTTAAGAGGGTGACAGAATGGGCCTGAAAATAGGGGCGGAGCCTCCTGGTCGCGGTCAGCAGCGCGAAAGCGATCTTTTCAGCCTTCGTATACCGCGTCTCGGCGTCCCGTAGGACCCGGCTGATGTAGTACACAGGCTTCTGGAGCTTTGCCTCTTCCCGAATCAGCACCGCACTGACCGCGGTTGGGGAGACCGCCAGATAGAGGTAGAGCATCTCCCCTTCTTGCGGCTTGGACAGTAGGGGAGGAGACGCCAGGTATTCCTTGAGCTGGTCGAATGCTGCTTGACATTCGGCCATCCAGAGGAAGTCTTTCGGGCGTTTTAACACCTTGAAGAATGGTTGGCAGCGTTCGGCCGATTTCGCCACAAATCGTCCGAGCGCGGCGACCCTTCCAGCGAGCTCCTGAACCTCCTTCACTTTGGTCGGAGGGGACATACCTTGGATGGCCTCGATTTTGTCCGGGTTGGCTTCGATACCCCGCTGGTTGACAATGAAACAAGGAACCTCCCGGCCGAAGCGCCAAAGGCGCACTTCGCTGGGTTCAGCTTCATGCGAAACTTCCGTAAGGTGGTGAAAGTCTCCTCCAGATCCACGATGTGCTGGTCTGCCTGGCGGCTCTTCACCAGCATATCGTCCACGTACACCTCCATGTTCCGGCCGATTTGCTCTTTGAAGATTTTGTTGACGAGGCGCTGGTAAGTGGCGCCAGAATTCTTCAGACCGAATGGCATTACCTTGTAGCAGTACAGCCCCCGGTCCGTTATAAAGGCAGTTTTCTCCTCGTCCTGTGGGGCCATCATTATCTGGTTGTAACCGGAGAAGGCGTCTATGAAAGACAGCAGCTGATATCCGGAAGTCGCGTCGACCAGTTGGTCTATCCGCGGAAGCGGGAAACTATCCTTAGGGCACGCCTTGTTCAGGTCGGTATAGTCGACGCACATCCTCCACTTCCCGCTCGCCTTCCGGACAAGTACAACATTTGCCAGCCACTCGGGGTAACTCACCTCCCTTATGAATCCTGCCTCCAAGAGTTTGTCTACCTCCTGGTCGACCACCCGGATCCGATCCGGGGCACAGTGTCTCTTCTTCTGCTTCACTGGCCGGTGGGTCGGGTCGACGTTGAGGGCGTGAGAAATGACCTCCGGGCCGATCCCAGGTACATCGGCCGCCGACCAGGCAAATACATCGGCATTGGCTCGGAGGAATTCCACCAACCGGGCCCGAGCTCCCGGGTCGAGATTGGCGCCGACCCGGACCACCCGGTCCCGGCGGCCTTCCTCGAGGGGAACTTCGACCACACCCTCGGCCGGCTCCCCCTGCCGCAAGGCCACCTCATCTCTGGCATCAAGGGACTCGACGCTTAGGGCTTCTGCGGGCTTCTTCCCTTTGAGGGTCGCTAGGAAACATTGCCGTGCGGTCGGTTGGTCGCCTCGGACCTCCCCGATCCCGACCGCCGTGGGGAACCGCATGAGCAAGTGGTACGTAGAGACCACCGCGCGAAGGGCGTTCAGTCCGGGTCGTCCGAGGATAGCGTTGTAGGCCGAGGGAACACGGACGACCAAGAACCCGAGTCGCACCATGGCTTCTGCGGGTGCGACGCCCGCAGTCACAGGCAGCTCAACGACACCTTCCGCCGGGACAGCGTCACCGGTGAATCCTATGAGGGGGATGGATATTTTGTGCAACAATTGTCTGGACAAGCCCATCTTTTGGAAGGCCTCGTAAAACAAGATATCAGCTGAGCTTCCACTATCCATAAGAACACGCCTTACATCATAGTTTGCCATAGTGAGGGAGATCACCATGGCGTCATCGTGGGGGGTCTGAACCCCCTTTACATCCTCATCACAAAAGGTGATTACATTGCCGACCCTCTGCCTCTTTGCGACGGCCGCCCCTGACGCCTCCGTCGAGCCCCCTGCGTTCCTCACGGGCCGGGGGCAGCCCCCAGTGATAGTGTGGATCACCCCCGCAACGGGTCGATTCTGCTCCCGAGGCTCCGGAGGAGCCGGGTCGGCCGGACGCGGGTCTGCGGGGGGACGTCGGTCGCTCACATATCGACCGAGACGCCCCTGACGGATGAGAGCCTCGATCTCGTCCCGAAGCTGGAAGCAGTCCTCTGTGTCGTGGCCGTGGTCTCGGTGGTACTCACAGTACGCCCGGGAGGGCCTCTTCCCAGGTATCCTCCGCATCTGTCTCGGGGCCGGGAGGTCCTCCCGCCCCTTGATCTCCATAAGGATCTGGGCCCGAGGAGTCAGGAGAGGGGTGTACCGGTTGAAACGTCGGGGCGGAGAACGAGGGCGTGGGGCGCCGTGGTTCTTCGCCGGCGACGGGCTTCTGCGCCGACGCTGGGGCGTCGGGCTCCTCCTCTGGCGTGCCTCTTTCCGCCTTTTCTTCCCAAGCTTTGGAGGGATCTCGACGGCCTCCTTGCTCCGGTGGGCGGCCGCCTCCTCGGCGTCCGCATACTGGTTCGCCCGGGACAACAGCTCTGGGAAGCTCCGCGGCAGGCGTTTGTCCAGGGAGAAGGTGAGTCTGCCCTTCCGGAAGCCACGCTTCAGGGCTGAAAGAGCTACCTCCTGACTCAGGTTCCGGACCTCCAGCGTAGCCCTGTTGAAGCGGGTAAGATAATCCCGCAGGCTTTCTCCCTCGTTTTGCCGGACATCAAAGAGGGAGTCGGAGACCAGTCGCCGCCGGCTACTGACGGCGAAATGAGTGATGAAGAGGCGGGTGAACTGGTCGAAGGACCGGATTGAGTCAGCCTCCAGCCCGGCGAACCACGCCCTCGCCGGGCCACGGAGGGTTGCCGGGAAAGCCTTGCAGAGAAGGGGATCTGATGCTCCGTGGAGGAGCATAAGGGTCCTGAAACTCTCGACGTGATCCCGCGGGTCCGCCGCCCCGTCATAGAGCTCGATCGCCGGCATTTTGAACCCCGGCGGATTCGGGGTCCGCAGGATCCTCGAGGCAAGCGCCGGCTGGGAGGAGATCTCTAAGTCGGCGAAGGGATCTTTAGAATGGCCCTTCAGGACCTGGAGTTGTCGGTGGAGATCGTCCACCCGCCGGTCCAGGGAGCGCGACCGGTGGGTGGGAGACAAGGAGCGGCGAGAGGGGGACCGACTGGAGCGCGGGTTCCTCGAGGACTGGGGGGTCTGGGAACGCGCCCGGGCCCGCCTCTCGTACCCCGCGCAGCTCCGGTGGGAAGGTCCCGGCAGAATGGAGCGTGCTCGAGAATCCTCCTCGCGCCGGCGCTCCTCCTCATGGGAGAGGAAGGAGCGCGGGTTGAGGAGGACAGGCGAACGCTCAGGCAGCAGCGGCTCCTGAGCCCGCTGCGGCGCCCGGGACATCGCACCCTGCAGATTCTGCACCGCCTCCGCGAGGGTGCGAACCTGCTGGGCTAGCTGGTCGAACTGGGCGGCTTCGACCGTCTGAATGGGCGGTGGGGCGGTGGAGTGTTGCTGAGAGTGTGTTGGAGATGCAGCGGCCTCCCGGCCAGAGGCGCGAGAGGCCCCGCGACCGGGAGCATTGGAAGCTCCACGACCACCTCGCCGTGCCATTACGATCGCTCTGAGATCCGGGCCCTTCCTCTAGCGCCAACTGTTGCTGGGGGTCCAAACCGAGAACGATTGGCACAGCGGTGTGAATGGGGTTCCCTTGGAATTACTTCGGTTGCGCTCCGCCTTCCGCCGGGAGACCTGCAAGCAAGCCTCGCACCACCACCGGGGTAGTGGGGGCCCTCCGACGATCAAGTTAGGAGAGATCGAAGGAGAAGAAGAGGTAGCAGGTAAGATAATACTCTGGAAAATCTTGCTTACCCTCCCCTTCCCCCCCCAGCCGCATATATATCAGGCTGGGGGGTTTTTTTGGGGATTGGTCATCGTGTGGCACGATGGGGTTGCCACTGACATGGTCGTTACAGGGCGTCGTGGGGCAGCGCCGGGTACGGCCATGGCAGGGCGTAGTGGAGCTCCGCTTTGTACGGCTGTTACAGGGGATCGTGGGGCAGCGCCGGATACGACCGTTGCAGGGAGTAGTGGAGCAGGGGGCCGCGGCGTGCCTCAGGGGAACATTCTGTTGTTGTCAAGAGATTGCCGACTTGGGGTCGGATTGCTGGATCAAGGGGCACCCGACTCGGGGTCGGGCTGCGGAGCCGAAGATATCCGACCCGAGGTCGGATTGCTGGATCAAGGGGCACCCGACTCGGGGTCGGGCTGCGGAGCCAAAGATATCCGACCCAAGGTCGGATTGCTGGATCAAGGGGCAGCCGACTCGGGGTCGGGCTGCGGAGCCGAAGATATCCGACCCAAGGTCGGATTGCTGGATCAAGGGGCAGCCGACTCGGGGTCGGGCTGCGGAGCCGAAGATATCCGACCCGAGGTCGGATTGCTGGATCAAGGAGCAGCCGTAGTCTTCCCGGGCGCGCGTGCCGGTCACGTGGGGCATGGTGGCTAAGTTCCCCCGTAACAGTTATCAATGGTAATTTGATGAAAAGTTTAAACACTATGAGCCTATTTGGACGATTGGGCTGAAAATCTTAAAAAAATCGTGAATTAGACCAATACAACAAACAAAATCATAAGATTACAAGATAGACTAGTTTTTTTTTTGCAGCAGTTTTTTTTTGCGCATGTAAAATTCGGATCAAACCACTCCAAAGCTATTTTTGGTATTTATAAATATAGACCTAACCTAACCTGTAATCCTATAATTTTACTGGTTATACTGGCCAACTCATAAATTTTATAAGATTTTTAACTCAATCATCTAAATAGTTTCAGGACAAATTTATTTTTCCGAGAAGTTGTCGCATAAGAGTTGATGATAAAGGAGTTTCAACTGTCCTCACAGTACATGTATATAAGCTATCCTACATTTCCTTATACACTTGTATACAACTATTTTATGTGATGAACTGACCAACTGATAAGTCTCCATTTGACCTTGCAATCATGAATCTCTCATCATAATATCCCTAGGAAACAAGAGATACAACCAGACTGCTGATAAATGACTACCCCATGCCGATCTAGACATGATCATGGGGAAACATATGACAAACTTATGAATAATATAAAAAGTTCATAAGGTTGAGAGGTGGCATATGAAAGTTATAAATAACAAAGAAGATAATGAAATTAAAAGAATCACAACCATCCTTACCATCCTAATACAAGAGGAATCTCCAACCATGGGCACAAAAAAGCTCTTAAAAGCACATTCATAGACTTTTAAGAGAGTGTAGCCCCTATCAGATATACACATGTCTACAGAGAGGTGAATCAGTGCTGCTGAGTATATTGTTTTTTTTCCGGCTCACCACTTACTTATGAAAGAACCACGTGTCTACGTCTTTATTCTTTATGCGGTTGTAAAAATAAAAAATAAAATAAAATAAATCTTTACCCCCTATGATAAGGCATCTCTAACTCCGCACGTGCACCGCACGTTCCGCACCTAAAAAACCCTCTATCAGATCTCCGCCGTTCGTTCCGCTCCCCTGTCTCTTACAGGAAGCACCATCACCGTCCAATTTCTCCGCCTCTCTGCCCTCGCCTCTTATTCATTTCTAGCTCTCCTCTGAGATATTTGTCTTTCCTATAGCCGTCGTTGGCGGCTCGCCTCAAAAACCCTAAAATTCTTCTCCTCTTCTCCTTCCTTCTTGTCGGAAGGAGAAACCCTAGAAGAAAGGAAATCCCCCTCGATCTCGATCTCTTTATAGGAGGGAGTTTAAGAAGAGGGAGCGATGGATTCGGATCAGGGAAAGCTGTTCATCGGGGGGATATCTTGGGAGACGACGGAGGAGAAGATGAAGGAGTACTTCTCCGAGTACGGGGAGGTGCTGCAGACGGTGATCATGAGGGATAAGATGACGGGTCGCCCCAGGGGCTTCGGCTTCGTCGTCTTCGCCGATCTCTCCGTCCTCGACCGCGTCCTCCAGGACAAGCACACCATCGACGGCCGGACGGTGAGCCCCCAGTCCCTCTCTTCCGTCCCTTCCCTCAGATCCGATCTAGTCGGCAGCGCCCGCGAGTTAAAACTTCGATTTTTTAGGTTTTCAGCAGAAAATTTAGGTTTTGTTCTTGGGCTGGTGGTTTTTCTTGATTTTAATTAAAGCGATGACAACTCCTGATGTGGCCGTGATTTGGAAATAATTGATTTTTTTGGGGTTTTATTTATGTGTTTGGTTCTCTGGATGATGGATCGTGTTTTTTTTAGGGTTTCTGAGCAGTGAAAAACTCTTTCGAATTCCGTTAACCGACTAATATTGTAGGTTTCCCCCTCTATTCCGGACCCAATGAACGAAATATTGATTATTTAAGTTCTAGTGGTCTCTTTTAATTATTTAAATTGGTTTCTCATTTTCTTTTTAATTCTAAGAGAGAACTAATTCAGTTGTTTGTGAGTTATGAATAATAGAGGATGTCTTCAACTCTCTCTCTATCCCTCTCCCCCCTGTTGATAATTAATATGGGGGTTTTTCCAATAAAGACTATATGCATGCTTCTCAACATTTTGGTAGTAAGTCCTCGAGTTCTTGCTGTTATTGTCATCGTTTTATTATATTTTGCAAGAGAGACCTCCACTTGCTGGTCATTTAATTTATGTCTGAGGGTGTTGGAGTGAAACTTTTATTGCTTCGGTTTAGGTTTATGCATGTTTCGTATTTCAAATTGATAATTATGAATCTACGCTATTTTCTTTTATTGGTGGTCTTTGCTGAGTTATTGTGGCATCCTTGGAAACTTGGTCTTAACCTCTTCTATTTGTTCGATTTCCTGTTATATGAGTAATTGTATGGCACTTTTAACTACTTTTTCCTCTTTTTGTTTCTCTTAATTACCCATGGAACCATTATTTTTGTTGGCTGTGTTCATCATCATTATTTTTGTTTATACTGATAGATGTCTTACATATAGTGGGGTTTTGTAGTTGTTGAAATGTTACATGGAATAGATTGGGGCTGAGCTTAGAATAGTGGCTGAATTTGGAAGAAGAATTAATATCATGACTAGATGTTCAAGTTTGAAATCAAGCTTAAGGTGCTCTACATCTGTCAAATTGACATAGTGATCAGGTGTTTAGGCTCAAAATTGTCTGCAGATTGACACCTAAATGTAGATTCCAATTCATATGTAAATTGGTGTTTAAAATATGATTGAACAAAACTTGAATTAAGTATGCATATATTGATTATCTATATACGATATGACATGCGTACTTGGTACATATTTTATTTTTTAATTTTACCCATTCTTCTATCAGAGTGGTTACATCTATGGAGTTGATATATGTGCCTTTCTTTTTTGCTTTTCTAATAGATGGTTCCTAAGCTTGAATGTTCTAGATGAGCAATTTAGCTAATGAGCACCCAAACCTTGAACTAAAACCAAACTGTAAAACCCCTAAATGAGCATCATGGCCATTTAAAATAATTGTGTTGTTCTTGCTTCCGTTTCCACATGTTCTATCTATTGATCCCCAAACTCCTCATCCTGTAAATTCCCTACATGAAAGGCTTATTATCTTCTCCACCAAAGCTTTGCAAACATCATAGTTGTCCCTTGCTCCACTCTCTATGCATACAAATGTATACTCACCTTGTACCTTTATGCTGAACCATCTTTCACCAAATCTCATCTCTCATGATCACTTTGGAAATTTTTTATTGCAATTGCGAAATTGGTGTGTTAACTACAAAATCCTCTTTTCCATTAGATAAAGAGAAGAAACCGTAATCCCTCTGTAGGGAGAATCTAAGAGGAAAATGGTGATTCGCATCAATGGAACATGTTCAAAGGGGTATATGTTAGACTTGGGATGATAAGCTAAATTATGTTGGGCAAGAAGAGCATGTTGTTTTTAATGATGTTTATGAGGGGTAGGATAATGGGGAAGGGGGGGCATGTGGACAAGGTTATGAACAAGGCTAGACAAGCTTTAAGTGATTTAGGCAGATTGCTTAATCGCTTAATGATCATCTTTTATATTTAAAGAAAAATAATAAATATTTCTCATTGTTCTATGAGACTCTAGGAAATTGAACCAAGGGTACTTAAGCATAAGGCTAGTGTCCCGAGGTTAAGATGATGGCCTCAACAGCAATGACAACGGCAAGCACGGCTCTTGTACATGGTGAAGGCCGTAGCAATAGCTACTGCTAATGGAGTGGCGTTGTTGATTAAATAATTAGGGTGAGGGGAAGCAGATGGGAGAAGCAAGGATTGGCATGTACCATGGCAAGGCCTAATTTGCATGTGGCATGAGCACATGCTTGTGCATGCATGCCAAGAAGGATGGAGCCAATGGGGCGTTGGGGGGCCATGCTCCCTGGATCCAGAAAAACCAATATACACTCTCGTTTGCATAAGTTCTAAACCCCCCCCCCCCCAACCCAACCCAAAAAAAAAAGAAAACAAAATGACTTCCCTTCCATAAATTTTCAATGGGTATTTTATCGTCTAAAATTTATATATTGGCAGTTACTTCTGCTTTTTGCATATTATCAGATAAAATAAAAAGATTAGATATTGCATGGAAGAAACCTAACTAATCTGGTATTTTGTTAGCCTTGCCACTCACCAATGATCATGGATCAAATATTGATGAATTTATTAGAGGACTTTGCAAATCCCACTTTTCTTCCTCCCACCTTCCTCATGATTTTCTTTCCTATCAGGGGAGAGGAAGATAATAAGGGGAAAAATGCTCTTCACTCTTTCCATCATAGGGGAGAGAAAGAAAGAAGTCAATTTGAAAATGGGTGACACTAGCTTCCTCTTCTCTTCTCTTCTCTTCTCATGCTCTCGTTGCCTTCTTTGATTTTGGTGTACTTGAGACTTGAGGATTATTTGATGGTTGCAATCACTCTAATTCAAAAGGAAGCCGATTGATGGATGGTCGTGATCAGTATTTTAGAAAAGCGGCCATAGTATGCAGGTGGTCAAATCAATGCATAGGACATGCGATATGCGGGGTGCATTTGTAGGTGCATATGCTGTTCATGTTTTTTCATATTTAAAAATAAATAATAAATAGTTAAAAAATAGAATTACATCATTAAAATTCAGAAATAAATAATAAAAATTAAATATTACTCATTCTCACTTTAGTGCATATTCTAGCATGGTTGGACATGTTAATCTGTTAGAGTCACAATTCCTATGAAGTGTAATCCATGCTTATACTGATGCAACATCAATATAAGAAATGACAAATTATCTTGATGAACATGAAAATATAAAATAGGTTGCCACAAAGCGTTTTTAGAAGTCCAGATCAAGTTTTAAACTTTAAACTTTGACACAGATACTTCATAAACAACAGTGACAAAACATAAGTAGTGACATAATGTATGGACACAGTACGAAGGTGCTAATTGTCAAAAAGACACACTAAAATCAAAGGTCCCTCTCCTCCAGGAATTGATTTCTCAAATAACAACCCATCATCAAAATCATCATCAAAAGCCACAATTATTCTCCTCCTTTGTCTCATCATCATACTCATCTAACTACTCATTAGTGTTTCTAGCCCTAGAGGTGAAAGCAGAAGCATCGCAAGCACTAGCATTAGTTGGCCTAGGCTCCTCCTTGTTGTATGACCTCATCAGCTCCTGAAGCTAATTAAACTAGACCCCATGTCAAACCTGTTCCAGCAAAGACCTTTTCTTCATTTGGAGGAACATCAACAAACCGCCCCCTAGCATGGCCTTGAAATTCCTTTGCCAACATAGGATCTCCCCCTTCTCCCTCTGGCTTTCCTTTAGCTTTGAATTGGAGTGGATATATACTAAATCATTCAACCTCCACACTTCTAGTCTCTTCCTTTTTAGGGGGTATGAATATGCAAACAAGTGTGGTGACTAATTGATACTCAATATTCAATCAAATTGGCAAAATCTATTAATCAAATACATCCTTTAAGGATCTAAGCACTCAGCCTCTCAAATGTGTTCAATTCCTTTCACATCTAGAGGAGCTGCTTGTCAAGATAGGGATCTTTATCATCATTGATTTTAAATGTGACATTTGAGATCCACACATTGACAACTAATGAGCTGTCATTCCAATGACGACAACTATATTAGAAGTCTATTAGCTGAAATATGAAGTCATAAGCTAGATATGTAAAAGTTATAGCTTATGGTTAAACTATTAAACTCCTTCCTGGGTTATAATAATCATCAATCTCCGTCCTTTGCCTCACAGCAATTGGCCTTCCAAAAAGTCCGCTTGCATCCTTATAGGCCTTCAATTCCACTTTGATAACATGATCTTTGAATGGTAGGCTCAGGAGACAATGTCTCAATGCACGTTAATAAGACATCCATGATAATGGTTTTTTGATTCTACATTGTTGCCTTCATTGAAATAGTAATAGGGATAAATATAGTAGCCAGAGACATGTAAAGGATCATCAAGCTTTATGTACTGATCTGTGGGATTAACATAAGGCTTATGGGAGACTCCAGATTTTTGGAAAATGCCTTGATGTCTCTCTTAGCATCTTCTCAGCCACCATAAATAAATCCCATTGCTGGCTTCTTGTCATCATCAACAATTTGAAGTCTTTCGCTAAAGGTGTGAATGCCTAAAGGGCTAGCGCCGCTTGTTTTCAGAATTATGTGCTTACGATATATCTGCAGCCATCTCCCCCTTGCAATTCTTAGACCATTTTATTGCCTTCCAATCATCAGATGTGAACGTGAGCCTTAATTTTTCCTTTTTATCTGTAGGACTTTCCAAGTGAGGAAGGATGTAGCAAATCTAGTGGCTCTGGGCCTCATAATCCCCCTTTTTTGAGAATACTTCTGCGTCAAACTTAGTTTTTTGTGGTGACCGTATATGACAATTTTGAGGGTCTTTGCCTTTTAAATTGCAGCCTTAATCTTTCTTTACTTGGAGGTGTCTTTAGCATCAAATCAATGGAATAGGCTGCACATGAGGTCCAAAATATCCGAGGATGCTTCTCCTTCATCATCCCTCCAGCTACTAGAGTAGTTGCAGCATTGTCGGTTATATACTAAGTTTGTGAGTGTTTTTTTAGAGTTGCTGCGCTTCATGGATGACTTTGTTAGAACTGTACTGATTTTTATCTTGTTATGAAATCAGATAGTGACATGACATTTCGGGCAATCTTACCTTTTTCTCTTCCCTTTTTGCTCAACTATTTGCTATATTTTGTAAATTTTCATGTATTGATAATTCTCTTTACAGCTAAGGTAACATGCACATATTGAACTTTGGTAGTGGAAGCATGAAGAGTTGACTTTGTGGTCATTAAGTTCAATTTTTTTGAAGTGGCAATTTGTGTAATACTCCAACTGCATCCGTCTCCTTTATTGTTTTACCATTGTTGATATTTATTTTAAATTGTTTACAAGTTATTATTTAGAAGAGATTATTCGATGATGTATGGCTTATGGTTACTCTTGGCAAAAGAATGATACATTTCGGTCCATTGCATGCCTTAACAGTGTATAGTAGTTTTTTATTATACACACATTAGGAACCTTAGTTCCCTTTTTAGTGTGCTTGCGTCATTCTCTTAATTGACAGGTTATGAGCTTTCCCATCTTTTATAGGATAAGAAGAAAGTCTTTTATATTATGAGATATGTTAAAAGTTTAAAAGATGAAATTCTTTTGCTGGCTCTTAAATTCCTTTATTATTTATTTTTCAATTTGTTTCTGCAAGTTATTCTTTCATAGTTTATTTGGGTAGCTTTTTTTTAAATTCATGATTTATATATACTTTTCATTATTGAATGATATCATGCTAGTTGTATGACGAAGCTTTAGGTTCTTTTTTTGTTCTGTCATTGCAAATTTCTTGCATGGTTTTAGATATTTGCTTTTATTGCCTGTGTTTCTATGAAACTTCTGCTTTGATTTCCAGGTGGAAGCAAAAAGGGCTCTCTCAAGAGAGGAACAACAGGCCTCCAAATCTGGAAACCCTAATGTTGGCAGAAGTGGCGGAGGACCTGTTAGTGGTGGTAACTTTAGGACTAAAAAAATATTTGTAGGAGGGTTACCCCCAACTTTAACAGAAGAAACATTTCGTCAGTACTTTCAGGGCTATGGAGAGGTGGATGATGTTGTGGTGATGTATGATCAAAACACCCATCGCCCTCGAGGGTTTGGTTTTATCTCTTTTAAATCAGAAGATGCTGTTGATCGAGTTTTACACAAGACCTTCCATGAGCTCAATGGGAAACTTGTGGAGGTCAAGCGTGCTCTCCCAAAGGATGCAAACCCTAGCAATGCTAGTGGTCGTTCAATAACTGGAGGTCCCTATCAAACCAACAGTGCTTCTGGTGTTAATATGAGTTCCTATGATGGTAGAGCTGATGCAGGTAGGTATATGCAGCCACAAGCTGCTGGTGGTGGTTACCCAGCATATGGTTCAACAGGCTATGGTACACCTGGATATGGGTATGGAGCGGCAAACAATGGTGTAGGATATGGAGGTTATGGTGTTGGTGGCTATGGAAGTCCTACAGCTGGATATGGTGGACCTGCTGGAGCCTATGGAAATCCAAATGCCCCAGCTGCAGGTTATGCAAGTGGTCCACCAGGTGCACCTCGAAGCCCATGGAGCAGCCAAGCTCAATCTGCTTATGGCTCTGCAGGGTATGGTGCAAATACAGGCTATGGGGCGCCGGCTTCATGGAATGCAGCAGGTGGTGGTGGAGCAGCCCCACCTACTGGTCAGTCTCCCAGCGGGACTACTGGATATGGGAATCAGGGTTATGGGTATGGTGGATATGGTGGAGCTGAAGGTTCTTATGGCAGTCATGGGGGCTATGGGCCTGTTGGCGGACGTGGCAGTGGCGGTCCAACTGGTGGCTCAGGAGAACAAGGGGCTGGTTCTGGCTACATGGGTGGCGGCTATGGCGATGCAAGTGGTGGCTCTGGTAATCCAAATTCTTGGAGAACTGACCCTTCTCAAGGAGTGGGTTATGGAACTAGCCAAGTCACCGGGCCTCCTGGTGGGCCAACTGGTTATGGCGGTGCCTATGGTGGTGCTCAGTCAAGGCAGGCTCAGCAGCAGTGATCATGATGGTGGGATCATAATTCCACCTTGGAATTCAGCCTCAAGAATTGGTTGTCGAATTTCGTGACGAGGCCTGCATCACTTGGTTTTCTTGCCTGTTAGGAGGACTGACTGTTGCTGAGGAAAGCAGTTTTCTGGGACGGGTTGGAATGCTTAAATCCTCAGTATTTTAGTAGTACCCTATCTTTCTAGTATATAATAAGTAGCTGTTATGAGGAGTAGCATATGCCTCATACTACTGCTTGCTTTTAAGTTTCTTATATTACATTTGTCGGCATGTAGGTGTTTTTTCAAAGCAGTTTTCTGGAGTTGATTGCCCTAGTTTTCCTCTGGTCTTAAAGCTAGTGTAGCTTATCTTAGACTTTCTATTGCTGTCTTGCGTGGTTTGATCATAGTTATTTACTATGTTAATGGTAATGCTATTAATACTAAGAACCTGATGATAGGGATCTTGGCAATTTCTCTTGATTCTGTTTGACACTTCTTAGAACTATTTTAGTTTTGGCACATGATAAGAAATAAATACTGAAACATCATGCAGCACCTTCTCTGGTATGGATGGTAGAGATGTAAACTGCCTTCAGTAGTTTATCAATATGTGATAGAGGGTTACAGATTTATATTTCCTTCAGTAGCTACTCTATATTTGTGATAAAGATGTAGACTACTCCCTTCATGGCTTCTTATACGTAACTTCTTAGCACTGCGATATGAAATAGAGAATTAGAGATGTAGTGGGTAATGAAGGCTAGTTTTAAGGATGGAGTAGGAGCTAGAAAATTTGCCATTCATAGTACAAAACATAATCGTTTCTTTCCTCCTGTATTTCCCTTTTGTACAGGGGCCGCTGCTCTTGTTCTATCTTCTCCACCAACATTGAAGCCTTTCATCGGGTGAGCTTGTAAAGCACTGAGGAACCTCTATGCATAGTCTGGCGATTACTTGAGCGCTGGAGGATGCTTCCAAACCTGATAATTTGTTTTTATTCATCACACTGAAAGTGGCTCTTGACTAAACCAATTGCTGAAGGGTGTTGCTTGCACTTCACAGCAGGTGATTTTTTGAAGTGAATGATCCCGTCTCCTTCATCACCTATTGGGTAGCCTCATTCATTTTTGTTGCTAATACTATAGGATTTATTTAAAAATTATTTTAGGGATTGTTAATGAGCCTTGTGAAATAATTGATTAAAATTTGATTGAACAAATCTTTGTCTTATTAGGCTTGATAACCATGAAACTTTTCAGTTTTCATCCATACTCGCAAAAGAGAGGTGGCTGGTGAGGTTTGGCTCTATTTATTGTGTCATTCTTTGTAGATTTTCATATGCATCAGTTTACTGATATATGAAATACTATTTAGCGTTAATGTGATTGGTAGGAGGTGTATATGCTTATGCATGCAGGTCGTGCACGCATACACTGTTGGTTAAATGAAAACTGATGGTGTGCATTTGTGTAGGAAGTTTTGTCGTACATGCTGAATATCATAGTTGTACAACCCTCTGGTATACCCTGATCAGGACCGGGTAGAACCATTCATCCGCACTAAGGAATTTGATCTAGACTAGCTTCTTAGGAAACTCTAAGCAAGTTGATGTTATTTAAGAGAATGGGATTCTTTGCTGCTAGTGTTGTCTTTATGCTATTGCCATTTTGTCGCAATCAGGTAGGCTAATAACTATCTTGCATTCTTGTTATTAAAATTTTTAATCATTTAATCGAAGGCAGTCTTTAAGATATGAAGTTTTCTTTATCCGACTTCACTATTTTCACTTTAACCAATAGCTGGCTCCTAACGGTACTACTGTCAGTTGCCTCCAACCAGGTGTAGAACCAAGAATCCTTAAATTTTCTGTTGATGCATGATAACAAGTTAACAACTGTGATTTTGGTGCGTACTGGTTGATTAGGATTTCTAGGACTAATTTCCTTCCTGCTGCTTACCCAATTCTACCTGTTTGTTTCCTCATTGTCAGTTGCGAGTTATAGAGAAAACTCTTTATGATAGTCTTTAGCGTGGATGTCAGTAAACCTCTAAACTAGCCTTCATTTTAAATGAGCTTTTGGCCCCGTCATTCAACTCTTAATTTTAAATGATTATTACAGTATCTTTTGAAATATGCCTTGGCAGTAAAAATCGGAGAATGAAGTATGAATTAGCTGTGTACGTTATTCTACCTTAATTTGCAGTGTCCTCTTTCTTCAAAGGTAACTTGCATCATTCTTACCTGGGTTTCCAGAATCTGGTGCTTTTTAGCCACTAGCAATCCATGTTTGATGGTTAAATAATGCTTATCCACTTGGAAAAGATTTTTTGGCAAGGATAACAATGCAAGTGTTCCAACATGTTTCTCCCAGATCAGGCAAAAGTTCTTGTCATGTTTCATTCTTGCTACATCCGTAACGAATGGAACCGAATGGATGGTAAGGGAGAACATATTTATCATTCTTTTCTGATCTTAAAATGGCCAGCGCAGCATTTTATTTTGAGGACTTGAAAAATCAATGTGATTTATTAAATCAATATTTTGGTGATCTATCTTAACCATCAAAAAGCTTGTCCCAGCTACCTGTAATGGCGATCTCAAAAATCTTGTTAGAAAGATATTGAGATAGGCTTTAAAATTCCGATCTGTTTGATATAGTGATTTTAATAGAATATAAAATAAAGGCTCTTCTCTACATATTATTCGTGATAAATTTCAACATTACCTTCTGTTTTGCCATTAAACCTGCAGGTATCGCTCGGCACCCTCAGTATTTGTTTTGAGGTCAGCCCGGCTCCACCTCCCTGTTGTCGGAGGCATTGGCAACTCACTCGTGCCCTCCCCCTCCGGAGCCACTCGCTTCGCAAGCAGCGATGCTGAAATGCTCTTTATCGGCTGCTCTTTTGGCAGCTCCAGCCCCGCTATCCCCTCGCCATCTCCACCACCTCCCTGTCGACGACCTCCTCTGCCACATGTACCAAGGGCAGCCCAAGAGATGCATAATGTAGAAGAAACCTTCAAAGTATGACGGACTTCTAACTGAATCCATTTCTCAAGGAAGCTCAGACGCATATCTGAAAGTATGTTATCCCTGTTGCCAAAGTTTCCTTATCGAACTCGTCGTCGTCCCCTCCGTTGTCGTCAACACGCCAAAAATTTCGTATATAGAAAGGGTTATTACATCTTTCTTTTCTAATTGAGTTATGCACCACGGTGATTAATATAAGCAAAATCATAGAGATTTTGTATCGAGGAATGACATTCAGACCCCAAAATTCAATCAGGTTGATAGAATCATATAGAAGTTTGGCGCCTATTTCTGGATGCAACCAACCTCTGACATTCCACTATGATTCCCTCGCTCGATCCATAAAAATCTTCTTTCTTTAAGCAGGGGAGGAGAAGATTCGTACGGGCTTTATGGTTCACACGGAGTGCGATCCCATAGCCAAGGGGACTAGCAACGATCTAATCTCATTTTTTGTCACTCTAAGTGTTCAGTTCTAATGTTATGATCGTCTCTGCACACATCGATTGCACGCTTTAGCTACATAGAGATGTGTAGTAGAAAAAAGATTTTTTTTTTTTTTTGAGTGGTTTTTCAACTCCAATTAGTTAGGCTCACGGTCAGACCACTTTGCATCATCAGCCACCTCCACCTCGACGGGCATTTGCTAGTGCTGCACATATTAGGTCTGGTTCGATTTCCCTAGTTATGTTGTATCCCTAGAATAGCACCTAGGTGAAGCGAACATTGTGGATTATTCTGTCACACCCCAAACCCGTCTTCCGGGTCGACTGCATGACGCAGCCACATAATCCCTAAAGCGAAGCGAGGCCTAAAATGAACAATATCAATAAAATATCAATAATAATCAAATCGATCCAATGATACTACTAATATTAAATAATCAACTAGATCAATTATAGATTTTCAAATATCCATCGATATCAGCAAAAAAAAAAGATATCTAGCTAACTAACTACTAACAACGCGAACTCTGAGTCCCTTCCAATCGAAATCATGCCTTCCGTGACTCGGAAAAAAAAAAAAAAAGCAAGAAAGGCTATGAGTTTTTCCAGCTCAGTAACAATTCGGACCTACTATATCATAAGTAATCATCAATCAACAATACCAAACAGAATGATTACCATATCAATTATTAGAAAGCTCGTACACCTAAACATGCACATAAGCCCTCATAATCATTCAACAGCGGAGAAGGAGAAGACTCCAAATAGAAGAGATTCCGGCCTTATCTGGCCAGTGGAAGGATCACTTCGGACTCTCGGAGTAATATAAAGGACGTGGAGCATTTCTGCTTTGGATCTGGAGAAGGCAAACAGTTAAAGGCTTTTCTGTTCTTGTTCTAAAGAACCCTCTCTTCCTATCTGTATGAGCATTATTTTCCTTAAAACATCTAGATAAGCATTCTGTTGAACCTTGTACTTGTTGCCTTGTCTTGTGCTCTCTTGTTTGTCTTGGATTATGTAGTGCTTCTTGTGCATCTTATGCGAGTCATGTTACATGCATTGTAAAAGGAGATTCAAAATGTTTAGTTTTGCATGGCTCATTAGTTGTCATTACACTGTGCTACAACAAACCCAACCTATGCTTTGATAGAGCGACATAAACACTAATGCTGAACATTTCAAGTTATACCAAAACACTAACACCCTTTTCCGCATGTTCTCTTCTCTTTTATTTTTTATTTTTTTGTTTTTTTGGGTTGGGGCGAGGAGAATTTTTGGTCTCTTCCCTCCAATTCTATTCTCAAAAAAGAGTTATGGTAAAGCATCTTTGAAATCTTGCTAGTGATGTAGCTGACTGTATTCATGTGAGAGCAGTATGAGCTGCTGATGTACCCCCCCCAAAAAAAAACACCTTTGAAATTATTCAGTTGATAAATTATAAACCTCGACATATTGAGATTATATTGTTACGGAAATACGGCACAACTAGAACGATGCATTGATGCCTATGGCTGTTTGGACATATTCCTCTTTGTTGTAGAGGATCACCCATGTGATGTCTCCTTGGTATTTTAGCTTCTGTCTTTACCTTCTTTTTTTCTTTCTTTCCTTCTTTTTAGATTTGGATGGAGAGAATAATTTCTTGCGAAAATTGCCTGTCATGTCTTCTTTGTTTTAACAAGGAGAACTAGGGAATTGATTGTCTTAAAAGCTCCACATATCAGGAGAGGGTCGAGTGAGGCCAACTCTGGTTTATGTAGTTAATCATGATTCTAATGGGCATGACCCTTGGTAAAATTGTCTCCAATTTATCAGTTGCATCAATAGAAAAGGAATATGTGCAGCTGTGGAAACAATTCAGAACTTTAAGATGATCGACCTACACCAATGACTCTCTTGTTATATAGTCACATGATTTGTTGATCATATATCACCTGATCTAGGAGTTGGCTAAGATCGATCAAGTTAAATTCCTGATATTGCAGAAAGTTCTGCATCAATGTTCTTTACCTTGATCCTACTTGATTCGTTCTCTCTCTCATACACTAAATGATAATAAGACTCGAAGAATTGCTCCATAGAGAGAACCAAACATATCACATTCAAGTGGCATACGGTTTAGCTTTGAATGCCAAGAGAAACTGCAAATTTTGCCATCCTTCTTTACAGGGAGCGGTTTAGGTCCAACGCTCATCGGAGCGGAGCAGCAGGTCGTCCAATGCAGCGATGCATGATTATCGAACTTCAAGATTTGTGATATCAGGGAGTGCCCCAACACTGCATCACAGCCTGCACCAGCATGGATCATGATGGTGATCCAACTCTCCATAGCTGCACCGGAAGCATTGGTTTATACATTCCTTTTAATCTCGACTTTAGGGATAATTTTTTTCACTATTTTTTTTCGAGAACCGCCTAAGATTCCGACTAAAACTAAAAACCTGCTGGTCCGATAAGCACCTAAACCTCTCCCCCCAATTTTCCAATACTGAAATTACATATACTAAAAATTCGACTTCTTGCTCCACTTGTTACATACTTTTATGTATACCATCTATCAAGAATAGTTCATTACAAATCTTGTCTCTGAATAGGAAAAAATAAAATCAACTGGTACATATCTCAACACTGCGCTTGATTTCAGTTATTGTTTGCTTCTCACACAGACATGAATGAAGACACAACACCTTATTGACAGTACAAAGCGACATCATAACCCATCAGATGGTGATAGAAGATACAGTAGAACAGTTGGATTCACACTGAACTTGGACTGAAAGGATGATCCAGATAAGCTTTAGGGACAACTTTGCTCAGTGTAATTCGAAAAGTGGAAAGTATCAGGCCACATGATGATGAGGAAAAAGGAAACAACTTTGGTAATCACACAACAATTCAACTGGTAATCACACAACAATTCAACTCACATATCAGAATCCACCAAGAGCACAGCCACTTGGGCAAGAGCTTAAGCTGCAGCACCTTTGTTGAGAGCTCTTTCCAGCCTTACCTCAAAAGGAGTAGCGTGCCAGTTCACTCTCTTGTCCTGCATTAGTACATATAAAAAAAAGGTTAGCACTCGCCAGTGATATTTAAAACTAATGTTCTCTGCTACTTGACATACCTCCTTGTATTTGCTTGTGGTATTTGGAATCCCTTTGATCTCCGAACCAGATTGACAAGAAGAACCTGAATCACTTCTCTGGTTTATACAGCTCCAGTAACTACCAACAGTACCCACAATGGGGATTTCATCAGGACTCCTGCTCGGGGACCTTCTCGGCGACGATGTCACTGATGATTGTTTCAGATCTTCAACAGTTAAGGCACCTAAAATAGGTCGATCCTCTCGACTGACCGATGAGTTGGAGAAATGAGAATTGCTTTTCTGGGGGTCTTCCTTGGTTGAATTATCCGACGAGACCAGCCAGTTAGACAGGCTAGCATCCACTGCAACATCCTGTTTGGCAGGGCAATTAGGACTTGGATTTGAACTAGCAAGCTTTTCGAACTTCTCGATCTTAAATGTAGACTCAGGAGTGAAAGTCATCTTGTTCTCTATGACTGAATTGATATTTTCCTTCTTCGGATTCTTCATTGGAGCTGCGCGCACCTTAACTTCCTTCCACTGAGTGAGATTTTCTACAGGATTCAGCACAGAATGGACATATTGGCTCCTGTCGCGTGCAGTACCTATGGCCAAAAGGGATGGCTGTCTATCAGGGGAAGAGACGCTCTTGGGTTTTGGACTGTTAACTTCCTGAATACACTGATGTTCTTTCTCCATCGGTAGCGAAAAAAAAGAATCATAAGACTCTTCCTCATTTCCCTCTATGATGACAGCACCATCTTCCTCATCTAAATCAGAGTCCTCATAATCCTCCTCCTCCTCGAAGTCTTCTTCTTCATCACCGTAGCCAATATCATCACCATCATCATCATCATCGCTACTTCCGCAATTTTGATACCTATGCTTTGAGGGGAAAGCAGCTCCCGACTTTGGAATAGATTTACCATCACCTTCCTCAGTCTTCCTTCCTTCTCCTGTCGCTTCATCCTCTTTGTTATCCTCCGATGAATGCCCTGGATCTTCATCGACTAAGATCTCTGCATATGTTCTTACGTTCAAATCAAATGTTACTTTCTTCTTGCTGCTGCTAAAGCTCCCCTGTTCATAATTATCTCTGCAAATATAGAAGACAAATACTGAATCCTAGCTCGAACTGAAAGAGCCAAAAAGATCAAAGCAATATAGAGGTATTAAGTAACAAACTAGCAAGAATATAGAATGTGGTAGCCAGAAGCCCGCAAGTCTCACAGTCCAAAGCCTTAAATTAATCGAGAATAGTACCGATGAGGTGTAAACATTAGTAAATTTCAAAAGAAGGGTTCAAATGAACAAGGAATTAAAAATACCTCAGCTCCGAAGTTGAATCTAACACTGCTTCTGAGACAGGTTTCTTTGGAGGACTCGGTGTGAGTTGCTTCGGAGTAGGACTCCGTCGCAGAGGCTTGTAACTCTCGCATACCTAAGAAGAGCATAGTAAGTATGAAGGATCGAGATTATATAAGATGAAGCGAAAACAAGTGGTTAAAGCTCTGAATCAAACCTACCCGATCTACTGATAGCGTTTTATTTCCTGGTCTTCGTCTCTTTCGATCCTTGGCACCCCCAAAGCAGGCAAGAAAGCACCCCATAAGCAAGGAAACCAACCCCTTTGCCCTCTATTTGAATCGGTTTGAAGAGAGCCAAGGTGCCTCCTCTAGAGCTTCCTCATGGGAGGAAAAGGGAGGATCGGATTAAAGAGAAAGGGAGAAGGAATCGGAGAAGAGAGGAAGAAAGCTTCGGAAGTTTCCTTGGAGGAATAGGAGAGAGATCAAGATTTAAAAGTGGACGACGAAACGGTCACCAAGTCCTGATGGACTTTTTGAGCTTGGCGAATATGACCGTTGGAGGAGCCATGATGAGGGGGGCGCCTTCTCTTCTAAATAACAGTTAACCTGGGTGTACGCAGACCGTTAACCATCCAATAGAAATATGCCACGTGGAGTTGAGATTTATGTGCGTCTGGAGTTATAGTTCGGGGTACGTTTTGGGTGTTTGGATAGAGTGGGGAAGGTTGTGGATATTGCGATCCAGCTGTCTTAAATGGTGCCTACGTGCCGGCGCGGCCCGTTCGGTCAGTCCAGCACAGCATCCGAGGACGTGCCAACTTGTGGCTGGTCCAAAGGTGGGCGCCACTGTCTTTCGGGCCAATGGGGGATTGCCAAGTGTGGTAGGGGGGGACCGGGTAGCCTATTGCCCGGCTCTATAATGCCCGACCCACCATACTCCGTAGCAGACGACTGTATTGCTTCTAATGGTTTATTCTCTCTCGCCTCTTTTTTCTGATATTCAAATATCCAAATATTTTGCAAATTTTTAACATATTTAATGCATCTGTAATTCAATCCAGAAATCTCTATGTTACGTATGAGACTTTATTAGCAGGCAAATCACAGCTTTCTAATGCATGAATGCCTATATCTATATAATGCAATGGAAGCAAATGATATTAATATTATTTCATAAAATTTTTTGCATACATAATTTAAATATTAAAATTTGCATAAATACCTTCCTAACATTGATATTTGCATGCATATTCTCATCAAATACTTATTTTATATGTATATCCTTATTTTTTTTTTACGTATGTATCCATGCTCTCTAACGCCGATAAAAAATTAGCAGTTTAGAATTAAAATGACAAAAATACCATTATTAGATAAACATGCAAAAAAAATTATTTATAAAAATATACATTCAACACATGGCAAAAACTCAAACCCCGGATCAGTTCTCCGCCCTCATTCGCTCTACTGTCGGACCCCGCCTTTCTCTCCATCCATCTCTTGACCCTTTCCAAGGTTCTCTCTCTCTCTCTCTCTAAAGCTAGAGGATTAGGGTTTGATAATCTTGTTGTGGGCGAGCAGCTATGGCATTTGGCATGGTCAAATATTTTGTTATATGAAATTTGGGGATAAAAATCTGATGACATTGCTGTTAGGAGATGTCACGCCCCGAACCCAGCACCCGGGTCCGGTACGCGACCGGCCGCATGAGCCCTAGAGCAGTGCCCTAAAGATCATGCAAGGCCTATGATTAACAAAAATTCTAATAAATCCACAACTAATTTAGAAATTCAAATAGACAAATCCGACATGTCCAAATAAACAAATTAGTTCAATTACGAGCTCTTCAAATGTTCATCGACATCAAAGAAGGATAAACAATTAACTAACTAATGACTCTGGTGCTCGCACTCTGCGCCCTTCCCATCCAAAACTATGCATCCTGCAACTCTGGTAAAGAAAAAGAAGAAAAGGGGGTGAGCTTTACAGCCCAGTAAGAATCCCTACACATCCATACCAACACAATAATAATATGAATTTGAAAGCCACGACAAATCGATGCACATTTCATGAAATCATAAACCGGCTATCAAAAGGCTCAAATAATCAATATAAGTATGTACGTCAAATATCAATGAAAGTCCAACCACGCAAGAATGATATAGCATACGATAGCTCATAAATCTTCATTAATGTTTTCAATGCTTTTTCTTTCCATTCTATATTAACTTGATCCGGATCAATTATCTTTCCGACTTTGGGCTACATCCCAGTCACGTTTCCGGCCCGTGACGGGGCAATAGATAGTATCACATTTTCGGCCTGTGACGGGGCAATCGATGGTATCACATTTCCAGCCTGTAACGGGGCAATCGATGGTATCACATTTCCAGCCTGTGACGGGGCAATCGATAATATCACATTTCCAGCCTGTGATGGGGCAATCAATAATAACGAGATAAGCCTAAAATCCCTGTTCATTTAATCAATTCACAAACAACATCCATTCCCTTTTTCCACTTTATTTCCGGCCTAGACTAACCATGGTCACGTTTCCGGCCCGTGATAGGGCAATCAATATAACATGGTTAGTCCATACCACCACATCCATAAATTCAATTATGCAGGTATAAGTTATACACATGCATGCATCCATCATACTACCAATCACAAGCCAACACGATCAAAATATAATTTAATATAAAACTATTTTTGATTTGTCTGGATCATAGCATATCATACATATCTAAGCATAAAAATATTATATCATGCAGGATTGGCGTACAAGGATCCTTACTTTTTATTGAAAACTCAGACAAACTAATCACCCGCCCTCATGGCGATCTATGAACCGGGATGCGCAGGATCCCGCTTAGCGTCCTCTCGTCCAACAGATTTTTTTCCCTACAGAACCAAGTCATAATTAAAATTTGTCAAAGATATATAACAATCCAGGACCCCTATTTGATCCTCTAAACAATACTCTAAAATCTAGCATCCCAGGACTATCTAGAGTCCTCAAAGCAATGATCTTCCTGGATCCAAGTGTAGAGAGAGAAAACATGAAGTGGGAAAGCTTTGAGAGAAGAGAGAGAAGATTAATAAGAGAAAGGGGAAGAAAACTCCCTTTCTCTTTCTCTCTTCTTCCTTCTTCCCGACGGAAAGGGAGACGGTGCTTGGCACCGGGCAGCCCATGGCCGGCAGCGCCCCATGGTCGTCGGCCCGTGGTGGTGCCGGCGGCCCAGCGACGGCCGGCCGAATGGAAGGAGGAAGAAGACCGAACATAGGTTCGGTTTCCCCATCAATCCGGCGGCTTACCGGCCATATTCCCAAAGAAATAATGGCCCAAAGACAAAGAAGAAGGAGAAGACGGTGCTTACCTTGCCTCCGGCGAGTTCCTCCGGCGAGATTGGCAGCGAATACTCCGATCTCCTCTCACGGAATGCTTGGCAGTCAATCCTCCTATGGAAGGGCTCTCACGATTGAAGCCAAGGAAGAGGGGAAGGGTTCCTTTATAGGCAAGAAATAGGCTCACTTTAGGTAGGATTTGATCCCCTTTTTCTTTTTCTTTTTTTTTTTGTCCTTTCGGTGGATTTGGGGAGGAGGAATAGATGGAAACAGGGGAGGGAGAAGACCCACTCGGGAGTCTCCCTCCCCTTTTCTCATGGGTCGGGCTGGTGTCCTAAGCCCAATAAAATGTGGGCCCTCACATTTTCACCCCCTAAAAGAAAATTTCGTCCTCGAAATTAGCATACCTGAGGTTTCAAATAGTTGTGGATGCTTGACCTTCATCTCTTTTTCGAGCTCTCAGGTAGCCTCTCTTTCCGTATGATTGTTTTATTGCACCTTCACAAAAGAAATGGTTTGATATCGTAGTACCTAATCTTTTCTGTCCACAATTCATATGGGGAACTCCTCATAGGTCAAATCCTCATGAAGATGTAATGGCTCATATGCTATCACATTACTCGGATCTGGGATGTATTTCTTCAACATTGACACATGAAAAATATTGTGCACACTGGATAAAGCCGGTGATAAAGCCAGTCGATATGCCACATCTCCAACCTTGTTCAAAATCTCAAACGGACTAACATACTTAGAGCCCAATTTACCATGAACCTCAAATCTCATCACTCTTTTAGTGGGTGACACTCTCAAGAAAACATGATTCTCCAATTTAAAATTTCAGTTCTCTCCTTCTATTATCAACATAACTCTTTTAACACTTTATGCTGTACGAAGTTATTTTCTGATCACTTGCACCTTATCTATGGTCTGTTGCACTATCTCTGGGCCTAATAATTTTCTCTCGCCCACATCATCCCAACAAATAGAAGATCCATGTTAAAATATTCCAAGTCTAAGACCAATCAAGGAATCATCAACCGTTAACGCCCATGATTCTTCCAAAAGTTGTCAACAATAGAAGAACCCACCGGTGAAAATTACATAGCTATCTCTAGATCATTCGTAAAATCAACAACATTCTCCTCTACTAGAAACTAACTCAAGTGTTCCATCATAATACCTTTTAGATCAAATATTAATGTCCTTAACCAGTTTCAAAATAACTCAAACCACTACACTTCCGCTGCGTACTCTGATTTAATCCATTAAATACTCTAAAGCCTCTAAATGATTTATGACCGAAATATCGCTTTGCACTAGGAGTAAGAAAATCCAAATTTCAAAACTTTAATTGAGCAGAAACTCCAGATCTCTCTCTCCTCAATTTATGTAGAGTACACTAACCATAACTAGCACTCAAGCCATTAATCATGTTTAAAGTCACTACTTGACCTTCACAACCATTTAAGAATCCAAAATATCTAGGTTTAATTTAAAATAAATTAACCTTGGATTTCCTCCGCAATTCGATTAGACAATCTACTTTGATCTTCTTTCCAAAAAGATTTACTTCAAATTCAATGGATTAGAGGTCATTAAGCCAATACACTATGATTAGAAATTAACTCTATCGATCTCCAGATCTTTCTTCACCAAGATTCTCAACATCCATCAGCAATGCTATATATGATAATTCATATAAGCATCTCATGACCGAAGTCTCTACTCAATGTGACATTTATTAGTGGCTTCATCAATAATGACAAAAGATCCCTGCTCAAATCTTAAACCTAGGCTTGAGTTTTAAATTTAACACATCAAATAGTCTTCTACAATTATAAGTAAAATCCAGTAGCCCAATCCGAACATGAGAATTCAAATAATTAGAATTCCCCCGTCAATATGCATACTCTATGGCCTCAAAATAATCAAATACATCAATAGAAAATAGACCTATTTGCAATATCCAACATGCCAATAGCAGATATAATCTACATACATATTCAACTTCAAAGAACATTCCTTTCAATATTATGAAATCTTCTTAGCTCACTCCAATACTATGGAAGATCTACGTACAAATCTCACTCTAATAATTAGTAGCAAAATCAAAAGTACAATCACATCAAAATCTATATCAAGTTTGAACTTTCAAGTCATTTAAATAATATATGAGCATGGTATAACCGATATGCCATTGTTGACCTTCCTACACTTATCTTAGGTCAAACCCCTCTTATCATGATCAAAGACAATTTATACTTTCCTTCCACACTCATCAAAAACCAAACCCGATGCGTACATTTTATCATAATGCCCAGTGATCTTACACCTTAAGCACTGAATTTTATTGTCATGTCCCAAGTGAACATAACCTTAAGCTATGATATATTTCTGTCACAATCCTTAGTGATCTTAAACATATGCTCAGATTCTAATTTTGTCACTATCCCCAATGATCTTAAACCTCAAACTCAAATGCCACTAAGGCCACAGTCCTTAGTGGTTTTAAACCTTAGATTATAATATCATTCCTGTTACAATCTCAAGTGATTATAAACCAAGACTATGATAGTTTTCCTATCATAATTCCCCACTCACACTCACCTGAACCTAAACCCTAGGATACCTTAACCTTAAGCTCTGATACCACTCTGTCACGCTCCGAACCCAGCACCCGGGTCCGGTACGCGACCGGCCGCATGAGCCCTAGAGCAGTGCCCTAAAGATCATGCAAGGCCTATGATTAACAAAAATTCCAATAAATCCACAACTAATTTAGAAATTCAAATAGACAAATCCGACATGTCCAAATAAATAAATTAGTTCAATTACGAGCTCTTCAAATGTTCATCGACATCAAAGAAGGATAAACAACTAACTAACTAATGACTCTGGTGCTCGCACTCTGCGCCCATCCCATCCAAAACTATGCATCCTGCAACTCTGGTAAAGAAAAAGAAGAAAAGGGGGTGAGCTTTACAGCCCAGTAAGAATCCCTACACATCCATACCAACACAATAATAATATGAATTTGAAAGCCACGACAAATCGATGCACATTTCATGAAATCATAAACCGGCTATCAAAAGGCTCAAATAATCAATATAAGTATGTACGTCAAATATCAATGAAAGTCCAACCACGCAAGAATGATATAGCATACGATAGCTCATAAATCTTCATTAATGTTTTCAATGCTTTTTCTTTCCATGCTATATTAACTTGATCCGGATCAATTATCTTTCCGACTTTGGGCTACATCCCGGTCACGTTTCCGGCCCGTGACAGAGCAATCGATAGTATCACATTTTCGGCCTGTGACGGAGCAATCGATGGTATCACATTTCCAGCCTGTGACGGGGCAATCGATGGTATCACATTTCCAGCCTGTGACGGGGCAATCGATAATATCACATTTCCAGCCTGTGATGGGGCAATCAATAATAACGAGATAAGCCTAAAATCCCTGTTCATTTAATCAATTCACAAACAACATCCATTCCCTTTTTCCACTTTATTTCCGGCCTAGACTAACCATGGTCACGTTTCCGGCCCGTGATAGGGCAATCAATATAACATGGTTAGTCCATACCACCACATCCATAAATTCAATTATGCAGGTATAAGTTATACACATGCATGCATCCATCATACTACCAATCACAAGCCAACACGATCAAAATATAATTTAATATAAAACTATTTTTGATTTGTCTGGATCATAGCATATCATACATATCTAAGTATAAAAATATTATATCATGCAGGATTGGCGTACAAGGATCCTTACTTTTTATTGAAAACTCAGACAAACTAATCACCCGCCCTCATGGCGATCTATGAACCGGGATGTGCAGGATCCCGCTTAGCGTCCTCTCGTCCAACAGATTTTTTTCCCTACAGAACCAAGTCATAATTAAAATTTGTCAAAGATATATAACAATCCAGGACCCCTATTTGATCCTCTAAACAATACTCTAAAATCTAGCATCCCAGGACTATCTAGAGTCCTCAAAGCAATGATCTTCCTGGATCCAAGTGTAGAGAGAGAAAACATGAAGTGGGAAAGCTTTGAGAGAAGAGAGAGAAGATTAATAAGAGAAAGGGGAAGAAAACTCCCTTTCTCTTTCTCTCTTCTTCCTTCTTCCCGACGGAAAGGGAGACGGTGCTTGGCACCGGGCAGCCCATGGCCGGCAGCGCCCCATGGTCGTCGGCCCGTGGTGGTGCCGGCGGCCCAGCGACGGCCGGCCGAATGGAAGGAGGAAGAAGACCGAACATAGGTTCGGTTTCTCCATCAATCCGGCGGCTTACCGGCCGTATTCCCTAAGAAATAATGGCCCAAAGACAAAGAAGAAGGAGAAGACGGTGCTTACCTTGCGTCCGGCGAGTTCCTCCGGCGAGATTGGCAGCGAATACTCCGATCTCCTCTCACGGAATGCTTGGCAGTCAATCCTCCTATGGAAGGGCTCTCACGATTGAAGCCAAGGAAGAGGGGAACTTGTTCTGATTCTACATATTGATCATTTTGAACTAAAATCAAACTTTTTGGTGGAATATTTCTTTTGATAAGCCGATGGAGCCTCGATGAGCGATGCCGCGGGTCGCTCGATCTCATAAGTGAAATGGACTATGCAGTCTTGGATTGGATTGCTTGTCAACTATGTTTTGGGAGACTTTCTTTGATTGTTGGGTTAGTAGGGAATGATAATCCACTGGTAAAAAGAAGAATGCCATGAGTTCCCCCAAAGCCCATCGCCAGCCTAATCCCAATCTCGATGAAAAATCAAGCAACTACATCAACAACTTCTATTCCTGAAACGCCCTGACAACAAAAGTGGGTTTCTTGTTGAGGCGAGCCCGGTTGCTTCGTAAGTGAAATAGGGGACTCATCACTTGACTTCGGAAACGGAACATTTCACAAAAACCTGGCTTTTTTGCCGTCAGTCACTTTCCTAGGGAAGGGGAGCAGCAGCCGAAGCCGTGATTTGTATGGTATGTCTTGCCCTTCTAGTCCCTTTATAGGCAAGAAATAGGCTCACTTTAGGTAGGATTTGATCCCCTTTTTCTTTTCTTTTTTTTTTTTTTTTTTTTCCTTCCGTTGGATTTGGGGAGGAGGAATAGATGGAAACAGGGGAGGGAGAAGACCCACTCGGGAGTCTCCCTCCCCTTTTCTCATGGGTCGGGCTGGTGTCCCAAGCCCAATAAAATGTGGGCCCTCACAGGAGATAAGGGCGTAGGTTCGGATAACATTGGACAAAACCTTCAAAATAATCTCGATGAATCTGAATGATTAAAAAATTAAAATGCTCATGTTTTACATCACACGAGCTAGTGTGGGTGTATTATATTCATACAACATAATTCTTCCTACTAAAACCCTTGGTGCGTAATTTTCCACAATGCAGTGCCCCAAATTGTTCATGAAATCAGCATATACAATATAGCCGACGGTTGCCACAATGCAAGCTGCCAAGAATATGGTAAACCAGCATCAGGTATTGTGCATCTGTCCATGTTAAGCTGGGTAACAACAACTTGATAGAGATTATAGTTTGTAGCATGATTGTAGAAACTGCCTGCTTGCAAGCTTATGGGATTGGTAAAAGCAAACCGGCTAGTTGTTATATAGGATTGTACTGCAAATTTTTATTTTTTAAATAAATATCATATATGACGGATATGAATACATCCAAAAAAAATCAAAAGATAACAGTCTTGGAGCGCCACGTAAGTCCTTCTCGCCCGTACTACAGTTCTGTCACCATCCCTTTCATTCCTTCTACTCCAAACAAAGAAATTATTCCTTTTTATCTTTTCATGTTTCATTAGACACAGAAGGATGGACGGAAGATCCATCCATCCTCTCCTTCATTCAACCTTCCTCCAATTCATATTTCGTGCCGACAAAGCGTAAAGGCTACTGTAGCCACAAGTATAAACACGGTTGTATAACCAAAAATGTTCTATCAGTAGAGAAACCAACAAAACCACTTTCACAGGATGACTTGAGAGACTTAGCCGACTCATGTAAGTAGGGGTGGCAATCGGGTCGGGTCAGGCATAAAAATTCTACTTTACATAAGTAGAATATCTGTACCACGGATATAACAGGTCGGGTCAAATACAGGTCGGGTCAGAAAACTATAAATCTGAACCCGACCTGTTTATTAAACGGGTCAGGAATTGCAAACCTGAACCTGACCTGTTTATTAAACAGGTAACCCGACCCGACCCGTTTAACCTGTTTAATAAACAGGTAACCTGTTTACCCAACCCGACCCGACCTGTTTAACCTGTTTGCCCAACCTGACCCGTTTAACCTGTTTAGACCTGTTTAATCTGTCCAACCCAACCTGTTTAACCTGCCCAACCCGACCTGTTTAGACCTGTTTAGACCCGTTTAACCTGTTTAGACCTGTTTAGACCCGTTTAACCCGTTTAACCTGTTTAACCCGTTTAACCTGTTTAGACCTGTTTAACCTGTCCAATAGTTAAATGGGTTAAACGGTTTAAACGGGTCAGACATCTAAAACCCGTATCCGACCCAATTAATAAACAGGTTAAACGGGTCGACCTGTTTACGACCCGAATCTGTTTAGGCCAAACCCAAACCTGTTTATGGCGGGTCGAACACGGGTCGGGTTGGCGGGTCGGGCCATATTTTGCCACCCCTACATGTAAGCCCCCAACATCAACACGTTGGTGAGGGGGTGAATGGGTGTAGCAAAGTGCTGCTGCTCATGGAAGCTAGGTAGGGAATGTGTAGGGAGATTGATGCAGGACAATTGCAGGAAGGAGAGGAAAGGATGAAAAAAAAGAGAAGAAGAAGGAGAAGAAGAACCAGGCTTCTTACCTGGCTCTGACCGTAGCTTCACACTAGAGTTTTAGAGAAGGATCCCGCTAACCATCGCCCCCGGGCCCCGGGGCGATAGTTAAGGAATATTAATTAGTCTCTAACTACTTTCACTGTATTTTTTCCAAGAAATAAAGTGGAATCTTCATTTAATGTAATGGATCCCGCTAACCATCGCCTGGTTAAGGAATATTAATTAGTCTCTAACTATCTTCACTATATTTTTTCCAAGAAATAAAGTGGAATCTTCATTTAATGTAATATATCATTCCAATATTATATTAAATGGAGAGAGAAATTAAAAATAAAAGTAAAACTCCCATCTTTTTTCCATTTCCTACTTTGCCCATTAAGAAAGAATAAAAATGAAATGGCAAGGTTCAGTGCATACCACCATGATTGCTTTTGTGCCTACTCTGCCCATGGTGACATGATGCTATTTTAGTAATTTTTAATGGAACAAATTGTCTTTTGGAAGCAATTAATATTTCTGGAACAAGTTGTCTCATTTGCCTTTAGAGAAAATGAGGCTATTTTCATTCAATCATTCAATAATCCTAAACAAGTACATTGATCCATATATATAGGGTCACAAAATAATAAAAAGACCCCTACAAAGATAACAATCTCATAAAGACCCCTAAATGACAATATGCAAATAAGTTCAATCAACATAAAATAAAATAAAATAAAATAAAATAAATCAATCCAACCACAACGAAAGTGATTGGACTGTCTTCCTGCAACGACCGTGGCCCACATAACAGACGGTCTGATATCCGCACCAGAGATCGCTCGATAAACTTACATGTGATGGGCTCGGTGACGATGGAGGCATGGTGGTGGGAGGCTGGGAGCGGCAGCGAGAATAGAGGAAGTGGTGGTGGAGTGCCCTGTAGAACCACGGGGCCCATTTGGTGCAAATATAAAAACCACCCGTTGAGGAGGATTTGATCATCCCGGTCGGGAGCACATGTTAGAACCTGAATAAATTGCACCAACTAACTGTATATTGTCAATACCCAACACGACATTTTCAGGTTGGATAAGGGACCACATGATCTAAGCTACTTCTCAAAATCTGTTTGAGATATAGGAGTCAGTATTTATTTTGAGGCAAGGCAATCTATATGTATAATAAATTTTTTATATGTCATTGGTGTATAGCATTTTTAAGTCATCTTCTATTTTCATGTGTAGTCATATGCCTCGCCGCACCTGTCTTTGATTTTGCAGATAGCCATATGGGATGATTTTGGGTGGTGAGTAGCAACATGGTTGGTAGGGGTGGCAATCTGGTCGGATCGGATAAAGATCAAATCGAAATTTTGCAAACCTGAAGCCGGCCCGTTTATTATGCAGGTCAAAGATTCAGGTAAGTCAAAGATTCAAATCCGAGCTCATATATTTATTAAACAGGTAACAAGACTCAATCTATATAACTCGTTTATTAAACATGTCGAGTAAGGTTATATGGGTTAAACAAGTTAAGTGGATTTTTACGGATTACATAGATATAAAGAAATTAAACATGTTAAACGAGTTGGATTAAATAGAATAAAAATAGATTAAGCAGGTTTTAAATTATTAAATAATTTGATCTAATTATTAAAGGGGCCAAAATTCTAAATCTGAACTCAATTCGTTTAAGAGACAAATCTAGACATAATGACCTATTTATGATTTAAATCTATTTATATCAAACCTGAATCTACGTAAAGCAGATCATTTGAATTGCCGCCTCTGAGGGTTGGTGGTTCTAAGTCTCCCGTGGCGATATATGTTTGCATGTATGCCTTAATCCTATCCAAACTCATATCTTGATTTCAAGTTTAGGTCATGTCAAATTAAGCTGGATTCGGGTCATGTATGATGATGTCAAAATTGAAATAACTCTTAACTTTTTATATATAACTTATGTGGAATGTAATTTAACCCAATTGTAATAAATTATAACTTCAAAACTCTCTTTGTAATGGAAGGAGCGATGGATCTGCACATGCGTGCAGCTGAAAATATGCTGAAACATGGCTCATGGCGAGTTTTGAATCTTAACTGTGCTAAGAATTTAAATATGCTGAAAATTTAACCAGATTCCAGCGAGCTAGGAAACATGGCTCATGGCGAGTTTTGAATCTTAACTGTGCTAAGAATTTAAAAATGCTGAAAATTTAACCAGATTCCAGCGAGCTAGGAAACATGGCTCATGGCGAGTTGACAACATTTGAAGTTCATGCATTGATTAGAAAATTAATGGCTGGTTGTAATGGCTGACGCAATCACACAAACTTAAAAGAGGGAACTAACTTTCAGTAATTTAACATGCTACGAATTTTATTAGGTGTTCTCTCCTTGTGGTGGATTCAGGCAGCAAACACTCGTGATATCAATCGTACATAGCTGGAACCCACAAAATGTGGCCAGCTTAGGTGTGCGACCATGAATCATTACAGCGCCTGGTTGTGGAGATGAGACCGAGAGTTTTATGCTGCAACCTAGATCCATATATGTCTCTATTTTTATTAAAAAATAAACAAAATGTTCCTTGATAACTCCTTTTTCTTTCAGTACTCTCATGCATTAAAAAAAAAAAAGGACATCCCCTCCGAAATACTTTTTTGGTTGGAAAGAAAGAGTTGCCTAGTGCATTCTGAAATTTATTATTTTTTTATTTTTTGATTATATCCATATCCATACTATATGATACATTCATTTCAGTAAACATAAAAAAAAAAAAAAGACAACAGTCCTTTTTCTAGATGTTTGAATTTCCAAGTCCTATGTATCAGGAAAATCGACAAGTAGCAACAATTAAAAGCATGCACTTAATCCTCTTCCAAGAATAGTTCCAATATAATCAGAGCGATATCCAAACCTTCACAATTCCTTAGCAATGAAGAAGTTTAAAACATGACTAAAATTTCCCCTGAATCATCATAAAAGTTAACAAGGCAAACCCTTCATCTGACATTTTCTCTTTGCCCTGCCCTACAAGAAGCACATCCTGATATTTGTGGAATAATAGCAATCACATGTTATAGGTTCAGAATGAAACTTTGGCTAGGATTGAACAGGTTCGGTAATCCAACCAATTTCGTTCACCGTTAGATTAGACAAAATCATTGAAACATCATTTAGTTTACAAAGGACATAGGCATAAAGAACAAATAAAATAAATCAGAATTATATCAAGCACAGAAAGAACATGTGCTGCCATGAAAGATGCAACATGTTATTGTCATATAGTTGGAATAAGATTTGAAAAAAAAGGGCTGCAGCAAATTTTGAGTAATTTATAATCTTACAGAGAGTAAATAAAAAATTTTCTCCCTATGTGATCAGTCTGAAAACCAGCACGAATGTATGGTTGTTCCCAAATGCTGCCTGTAACACCTATTAGTCAGATCAAACCACCTTAAAAAGCTTTTAATCCTGTTAACGTGAATGAAAAAAATGTCATCTCAACAAAAGTGATAGTAGTGGTGGTTCATGTCAGAAAATCAGCCCCCAAGAGGCAACAGCAACTTCGAACACGGCAGCCTGTTATTATTTTCTGCCATTTCTGAAGCCATGGCCGAAACTGAAACTTTGTGCAAGAGATTTACATTACCGCACATATACAAAAATCCAAATACTCATCCTCCGAGTCACTCGAATCACTGTAAATACCAACAAAGATATATGATGGATGAGAAGAATATCAAGAACGGATGACCATTAATTCTATGAAATAAGGTAAGAACATTAAAAAGGTAAACTTCCTTTTTGGTAGTTCCTTTCAATCCTTGGCAGGTCAAGATCCAATGCATATTTTTTGAGAAATTGCGAGGGAAGATCTACCAAGATAAATTATCGAGGTCCAAATACTTGGAGCTGCACCACCCAAGACTTGAATCCGGGACATCCTCCAAGGAGAGGGATGTGATAGCCAGGGCATTACCTAATACACTATTACATAAATGGGCATTTGCAAACCTGACAAATCATTGCATCCTTATCTAGATACCTGAATTTTTTGATCGTATCTAAGACCAAAACAGTGTATTCAACAAATTTAAGCTTCAATCCTATTTATTCTCTCAATTATAAAAAGGTTTTCAGGAATAGATTTCAATTCATTCTCTGCATTGTTTTTCATTTTCCGAGAAAAGCTTATTGAATCTTCCATTATCTGATTTCCCTTCTTGATTTTAAGATCTTTCCTAAGAGCAACCCTGAATATAGTGGCCTCATTTAATCCCTGTTAAACCTGAAATTAGCGGTCTTGAAACGATTTCAATGTCACCAGCATCTAGTTTGCTGTTGCAAAACCAACCTATATCATGACTTCCCACATTACAGGCCAAAATTTAGAAAATATGTATTTTTTCACCTTGTTAAATAAATTCTTGCAGGCTAGAGTTACTCAATCCCATTGTTGAATTATTAAAAATAATAAAAAGCACAATTTTAGGTTTCTAATTTTCTATTTAATTCAATTCAACTCGGTGTCTAGATCCAAATCGGTATACTTGCCGAATGAAGATCTATAAAGCCGGCCCCAAACAGTCGAGAAAAGGGCGGATGGTTATTGTTACAGTTATGGATGCTTCCAAATTTTTGTCAAAGATACGAAATCATGGTCAGACACATTGGTGTTTTGCATTGTTTCAACATTTTTAGGCATCATGACCAAGATTCTCAAAAGCTCAAACTCAAACTCTAAATTTTCAGGCAACTTTCATTAATACACTATGCTTTATGTATTTCACTTATCATGATCTGACACTGGTTGGAACTTAACCATGCTTCTTATAGTTGCACTTTGATAATTACAAGTGAGATAAACTAGCAGATTGCTGTAAACAATAATGGATCATCTACCAATTTCTCATGAAACTTCTATGATTTTTTGTCCTTAGTCTGAGCTACTCGTACAATTAAAAAAAAAAAAAAACAATTTTTCAATGGATCCCTTACCTAGCAGCTGATAATTATTCGCGCAATTAGAAAAGCAATCTCCGAAGATATAATTAGGTAATTTTTCATATATATCACGAAACAAAATATTACATTGATGGTCGGGAATGAGGACTAACCTGGGATGGAATTCCAAGATTTCGACAAGCTTATTCCCGTTGCAATCATTCCACTGGACTTTCCTCCTCGCAGACCTTTTCCTCTTTCCGGCGATTCCTCCCTTGGCAGCCGGCGGCAAAAGGGATCTCCTCTCGTCTTCCTCCTCTTCCCTCCTATTTACTCCATCCACAGGCCCCTCAGCAGCAGAGGACTTCCCCATTTAGCCGGCTTTATAGCTCCCACGGCGCAGCAGATCCTTTCTTCTCCACCACAAGCCGTGAAAGCCGACTGCTAAATTTCCTCGATAACTTCGACACTCAGACCCATAAAACGATTAAATGGGGATAAAAAATCGGGTTTTCCCCCTTTTCCCAGGTAGGAATCCTGGAAATGGATCGCTTAATTGCAGAAAAATCCGCAGAAAAATAAGAAAAATTTCGGCGGCGAATGGATCGACTGTGGGAAGAAATATCCCAATCGAGGAAACAATTGACAAGAAACAGATTGGGGATTTTTTTTTAAAAAAAACAAAATAAAATGGGAGGAAATTACGAGGAGGAGAAGGTGTGGGGGGCCAAGAAGGAGGAGGCGGGCGGGAGGCCACTTCTTCCCCGGCGTTCTCGCAAATATAGCCAGGAGTCCGGCTAACGTGCATCGATCGCCGTTACTTTTGTTATTAAGTATATATATATATATATATATATATATATATATATATATAAGCTTTAGTTAATAATGACGGTTATTGTTGTCATTATTCGACTCAGGTTAAAACCTGGACCAATACTTTGCAACTTAATAAAAACAATCAAGAACGGTTTTAGGGAAGGGCCGTTTTGATGGTGATAACGGCGTAACTGATAAGCCTGTTTAGCCAGGCCCCCTTTCCTCAGATCGAGTCCGGCACCACCGTCCTCTCCCTCTCCGCGCCGCTCAACGGCGGAACTGCCGCCTCCACCACCCGGAGGCAGTCGTGGGGGCCTCCATGGTAGCCGATCGCGACGACGTCGGGAGAGCACCGGCGGCTCCGCTCTTCTCCTGAAAAGACGAAAAGAGGTCTCCCTTTCGTTCGTTCTTTCTTCCTTCCTTTCCTTTTTCTTTCCCATGTTCTTCTTGTATGAATGCATAGCGATTGGATTGTTTGATCGACGGCAAAGCTGAGAAATCTTTATATTTTGGTTTCTTGATCCAGCTACAAGGGTTCAATGTGGGATAAAAATTATGACATTCGACATATGAATTTGTCTCTTTCTCTCCAATAAACGACGAGTATGGTCATTCCAATTTGGTGTATTTTTTCAAGGAAGGGAATTTAGGAACCCTGAACCATTTCCTTCGGAACCGGTCCAATCCCTTTATTCTGATCCGAGCGCGCATCCTCTTGATTTGATTAGCAATTGCGCTGCATCTCCTTTTTAGGATCTTCGACTTCGAGAAGCTCATCCATTTCTTCACACGTTTGCAGCCTGGGTCTGATACACGTAGACAGTATGAAGAATGAGAGAAAAAGGGAAGTTTCCGTGAGGATGAAGGAGCCAATTTCATTTACCCATCTTTTTGGCCAATAAGTAGCAGATTGTTAATTAAGGCTTTCCAACTTTCTTTTCTTTAATCTGTATTAGGCCTATCAGTGCCGCAAAACTTCTACATGTTTGATTCTAGTTAACTTTAATCTTTTCTTTATGCCCTTCTTTCTTAATTTTGACTTTTTTTGACAACAGATAAGGGTTCAGAATTGAGGCTATAGCATTTTTATTTTAATGTAGTGCAGCCTATGTCATTGATGTAGAGGTGTCTTCACAAACTTGTGAAGGCCCCAATAATCAGTCATATCAAGAATCTGTCAAGCAAGATATAGAATTTAGAATTCTGATTTTTTTTAGGATTCATTTATTTTAATGGGACTTTGAGTCATAGATTTGGTGACAACCTACAAAACATTTTAGTTCCTCTGAGTTGAATTTAGATCATTAAAGGGACAAACCTGAAGTATCCTGAATCTAGTTTTAATAGAATTATCAACTAATTATATGAAAAGTTACTGCTTATGACAAAATCTGTAACTTAATACAAAGTATACATCTAATTTAGATTGTTCTAGCCTCATTTAGACAGGCAAATTTACCTCAATTTCTATATGGAAATGGGTTGTTGGCTAAGCTGTTATTGTACACTCTTCAATTTTACTCCCCAAGTTTATATGGTCATTCATGTTAATGAATTTATAATGAAAACAGGATGTGTCGATATTTCTTTTAGGTAATTGAGTTAGTACACTCTAGACTAGACAATGTTGAAAGGCTAGACAATGGATAAATAACTGACTCTGATATTTATGACTTCTTGGTTTACTTAGTCTCAACATGTCTTTCATGAATTTTTGTTATAGACTAAGGAGAGTTCAATACATTTTATTTGAAAAGCAATAGTATAGAAGAACACGGTAATGACAGGCATATAGCCATATAGGGTTAGAAACAAGACGAGGAAGAAGAAATGGAGACAAAAGGCCAAGACTTTTCATTTGGTTTCACAGTAGGCAGACAATATTGGCCAATATCTCGCATAAAAAGGGATGCATGTTCCGAACACCAAAGTATTTCTTTTATCAATTTATTTGGCTCTGTTATTTGACTTCTTGAAACTCTTTTCTCCTATAGCAATGGTGTTGGGGTGGGGGATATGGTGGATTTGATTGCATAAGTCAGTTTTGCTCAATTAAACAGGATAGAAAGATATGATCTAAGAGAAGTGGTCCTTTGGTCTTGCTTGCATCTATGGCTTTTGAATGCATAAATGTATAAGTATAAATGTTTCTACTTGCTTTTAGCTATATATTCTTTGAATAACGTGGCAATAAAGGAATTTTAACTATATTATTGGTTGTAAAGTCATTTATACTATGTAACTGTAGATTCTAAATTTTCTGCTTAGGGACAGGTCTATATGTCCGTGTTGGAATAAATTGGAATACCTTGGTGAGCTTAATATCTCTAATGTTCTACTTTAGATCGAGACCCAATGGAAGCAAGGCATCATTATTAGGTATGTTAGATAAACTATAATAAAACAAATGTTCTTGTCTCAGATTACTCACTTTGGAGTTTCTTATCATCTCCGCCTCCTCTTATCCTTGCATTTTGCATCACCTGTAATGATCAACAATACATAAGGACCATGATTCAGCGGTGAATTTTCTCTAACAGTTTTACCATGTGGTATAGGCAGGGAATCATGCAGTTATGCTGGATTATCAAAGATGAACATGAAATTATGGTTAAATATTTCTGCAACTTTTTTATTCACTGCATGCAGATACCTTCTCTGTTTTCGATGCTCATCTTTTGTGCTAGAAATGATTCCATTTCACTATCTATGTCTCAAAAAGTATGCGAATGAATGCTCAGAAGCACAGAGTAAGAAGAATAAAAATGTATTGTCGACATATACATAGAAAAGTACAAAGCTCCATCAACAGATCCATGTTTTTTTTAGCATAGATGTATGTTAGTAAGACTCATGATCAAGGTCCGTCAAACCGATGCAGAACTCTCGCCGGTTGGCTACCGGTGTGGTATGGAATGAACCGGGCAGTTCACCTCGGTTCAATAGACCCTGATTCTAGCCTTTTAAAGAGATGGGGAGACCCAAACCGGTTCAAACAGGTGGGAACCGAGCGGTTCGCACCGGTTCCGCTCCGAACTTTCTGGTTCGGGGCGGTTCGGAGCGATTCAGGAAGGGTTTCAAAATTTAGGGCCGAACTGATCCAGTTCACCACCGGTTTTGGCCTGGTTCAGCATACTTTGCTTATGATATGAAGCTGTTGTTAAAAAAGAAGCATTCCTCATACTAAGAGAAAAATCCTAACCTCTACTAGGCTCTCCAGGCGCTGCCTCATTTTTATCTGGATAAAACCTCTGGTACACTGCAGACAAGTGAGTTAAGTTACTGGTCTGGAATATAATATACGTTAGCAAGTATCCTCTTTGAACACATACCTTTACATAATATTTCACATGGGCATAGAAGTTCAATAGAATCCAGACAGTTCTGTCTACTTTTGCACCTTTAACGTGATGTGATAAAATGTCTGGATAGAAGCCAAAAGGAAAATATTTTTAGACCATCAGAAAAACTCTACACGTTAATCTTTCTGGGATAATGCTTAGGGATAAGTTGGTGGATCAGCAGTCATTGCATCAACACGTGTGCCTGTTTCTTTCAAACCTAATGCATCCATTAATTGTTTGTTGAAACTTTTGTGTGGTTTAGTTTGCTGAGAGAACTGCATACTGCATGTGCTTTCCATCACTAAAACACCTTGGCGCGGGCTTTACAAATCCTTCTTTGCTTAGTATTTATGGTAACTTTTTTCATGTAAAATGGTTGCCTTGAGGCTTTTATCTTGAGGACTGCCACACAGAAAGCTGCAGTTTGCAAGTTATATACTTACCAAAAGACACAAATCCTCCATTAGTAGTCAAATATTCGAAAGGTTCTCCTCTTAACTCTGGAGGAGGGATTGGTGACCAGGTGCAACGTGGTGCTTTGGTAAAAGCTGCTGAATGGCCCATATCCATGAGTTCCTGTGATCCAGTTCCTCTACTTTGAGAAAAAATAGCATATGTTAGCATTAATTAGTTTAGGTGTATCATGCAGCAACTTACCTGAAACAATGATGTTGCAAGAATCACATCTGAATTATCCTTGAATCGCATGGGAAATATTGCTTTTAGCTTTTCTGGCTGTATCACATAGTGCCAGTTCTTGTCAGTATCTCTAGCATTAGTAAAATACTACAGGATAGATACAAAGACTTCTACTAATGAAAATTGTCATGTTATAACATAGATACTAAGTGACTTCTGGAATTACATAAGAATCATCTTAAGCTTGTTTGTGATGTATTTTACTGCCTTCATGCTCGACTAGCATGACAAGATTCATAAAGGGTCAAATCTGATATTGGATAATAAAGATAGTATGGATTTTTAATATGATAGGATAGTGTGTACTAGAAATACAGTATTAGGGGACACTTTAGCTCTTATAATTTCTAAAGTATTGACACTTTTAGAAACTTGGGCACACATGACTGCCATGAGATTATCATGACACTTCTGGGCACCTCAAAAATGGGGTGTCTGTCTTGTTTTGGAGATTGATTTCTTAGACAATTTGTAACACCTGAACAGTTGACTCTCATGCCACGTTTTTAGCTGACACTATGCAAAAGGCCATTAGTTTTGCAATGATGTTTAACTATCTTCTCATTATTTGGTACTTTTAACACGAGAAAGGATGGTGTACCGATGACTTGTCGTTCCTTAAGCATACTTTCAGGTTAGAACTTGGGAGACGAAATGAGATCCACTAAGTTTCAAATAAAAAAAATTAGTCCATTGTTTCTTATATTAGTATCTTTATCATCATACCAGATAGATCGATAATCTGAAAGTATGTGGACGAAAAGTGGTGGATCAATACTAAGGAAAGAACAATTGGTCTAGTTGATTACTTGATACCAAATCCAGATAGGGGGAATAACAAGCTTTTCTTTTGTACGATAGCTATATGGAAACAAATTAAAACATGGACCAGGTTCTAAATAGAGGACAACTGTGAAGGGAAGAAAAATTTATTTCTGGAGTAGTATAATGGCATGAAAACATTTTAACCTAATATTCCCTTATATTTCAACTCTGAAAAAGCTATAAAATTTGATTTAATAGTATGAGGTGCCTGAGATGAAGATATAAATTATGACTTAACATGGATGATATTAATGAAGAATTATTTAACCTCTATGTAATAATTAGAAACAAAAATAAAGAGATTTACATTGTTGTTGATTTAGTAATTACTTGCTGCCCTTTTTTCCTGGTTCTTATCAATGAAATTATATATTTTGAGAGATATAAAGCATCACACATGAAATACCATTCTAATAACAAAGAAAGGCTCTCTTGGGTGATAGACAAGTTTGATAGGCTTGCACATTCCATAAGCCATATCTTGTGAACCAAGATTCCATAACATATCTTTCAGTTGGGAGCTCAGTATTACTGCTTGTAGTGAGGAAATCTTGCTGATGGCTTTGATACGATCTTCTGAAACAGTTCAAAAGATTAGTGTTTCATTAGAAATGGAATAACCAATAGTATCAAATATATTTGCTTGTCACTTTAAAACAAATATACAAAAAAACCATCCTAGGTTAAGCTACTTTTCAAAGTCCATACAAATTATTTCTTGGATAGACTTTAGTGGTGTCTAAGATTGTGGGTAGATTGTAAGGGGTAATGATGAGTAGATTGTAAGGGGTAATAATGGTCTCTTTTAAGACCATGAATCCCAAAGAAAAGTAACCGAGTTTCTGCTAAGTTTCTTTCACATTGATTGTTGGGGTCATGTGTTTGCAGGAAAAACTTTTGATCATTTTGTTCTTTGTACTAGACAGTAATAACCATTTCTTACATTATTCTTGTTCTAAAGTAGTCATATTCATTTTGTTTTTCTCAGAATTGCAATATCTCCTGCACTCTTTCTGATAGATTCATCAATAGTGCTTACTCATGCTTTCTTTTTCCAATTCGCAGCCTGTTCTTTTTATTTCCTGCCATCATCCATCATCATACAATTAAACAATAATATGCTACAAATAATTTATATTATCCTATGTGCTGAACTCAGACTCTTCCATTGTACCTAGTCAGTTTGACTCCATAATAGCCATTGCCTTTGAAATTCTAGCGTTCACCACATCACTTTTTCTTGGAAACATTCTGAACAAGGCTTCGCCATCTTGCTTTATAGGCTTTGCCTTTCCTCATTTTAAATAATGTAGACATAACGTTTTTGCTTCAAAAGTTATCACAAGACAAATTAGTGTCATATTATATGGTTACAAATCCCTTGATCAATTGGTTGAGAGACCTAGGAGTCAACCCTTGGTCAAGGGTCATGAATCCCTTCTTAACCACAATTTCAACAAGTTTTAGAATATTTGTGAATAGACCATTCCGCCCACTTTCACTCGGCTGTATAGGCGGTTCTCAAGTGGTTGAGCCGCATTTCCAGTCTTTTATAAAAACAGGACCAGCCAGAGGTCCGGTTCGCAGGTTTAATCCTCATCACGTATTCAGAAGAAAACAGAAGACTTTACATTCTTTGTTCATACACATACATAAAATTAAATCCTTTTGATGACATTACCCTAGGGTGATAGCAATCAGCAATTAAATTGTCGGGGTAGTATAAGCCTCTTCCACAAGTAAGCATAGGATGCATCTAGGTAATTCCTGAGAGCATTCACCAGTTAAACCTTTCAGTGACCATGACCTGCTTTCTGTCCAGTTTTCAAACTAATTCTTATCATGCAGTTGATTCCAAATCGTGGAATTAAGCAGAAATAAGATGGTTTACACTATGGGGCCTAGCCTTGGAAATTTTACACAAACAGGTTATGCTCATCTAATCCGAGGTTCAGAGTAAGCTAGGTCAAGCTGATTGTAAGTGTGGAAACAAATCTAATCCTCAAGGTTAAACTAGGGTTAAGGTCATTTCACTTATACTCCCTTCCTCTTGTCAAGTTTAGAAAAAAAGAACTAGCACAAGTCTCTAAATTAAAGAGATTCCGTTAGATTTTTATTGGCTACAATTGCCTTTTCCTTAAATCATTCTTAACATGGTTAAGTTCTTTCTGGACCAATTGTGAGAAATCTGAAATTTTAATTTTCTTCTGTCTTTACTGAACACAAATGAAACATTGAGTTTACTAATGACAAGGTGCTAGCCAGGCACGGTGCATTTCTACTCATACCAGGCCTCCTATTCAAAGCAAGACTTAACACTCGTCTTTTATGCTAAAAGAAACTAATTATGAGATGTAGAAATATCACTTCATCAAGTAGGGAGAGGAATAAAATTTTGTGGTTAACTGCTATAAAGCGGCCCAATTTAAGTGCCACAACAAATTTGATTGTGGAGGTCACTGCTTCCAGCTCCAAAACTTCAGAAAAAGTTGATTGTGAAGGGTATATACCTAATTCTACCCCCCTTTTTCCTCTTTCAAAATTCATGTTTGCCAATTTTGGGGCCCTTTTGCTATTTTGTGGATCTAATAACTTCGTGCTATAGAAATAAACCCCTGTGGTTCTCATTGATCTTGCAAGTTGATTCAGTAATTAGATACTAATATCGGATCAATAAAAGTTGCTTCCAAGTGTTAAGAATAGGTTAATACCATTCTCTTCCAACATGGTACCTAGTAGGGCTCAGCGTGCAACCTTTGAAAAGATAACCACATTGAGTATGTTTTCTTTTTCAGAGAAGGCATTTGCAATGCTGATATGGTTTGCAACAGCACATGATGATAACATTATTAAAAATCATTCACAGGCAAAGATCATGTCCCACTATGAAGATATCTTCTGGCTAAGATGAACGTAGAAAATTAAGATTTCATACCTCTGCTATGTGGAAGTTTTGCAAAGTCGAGTCTGAGAGTAAGTACAAATCCTTCTTTTGGAGGTTCAACAATATCTGCAATATCACAGTACCCTCTTCTAATATCCTGTAGGGTGCAGTCAGGAAGACCATTTCGAAGCAAAACTTCTGGAGACAATGGTGGTGTAGATATGGACAAGTATATAATTTCGGGATCAGATGCTGAAGCCTGCGCAGAGCTACTGTTATTTTCATGGCCAGAATGTGAGTAATAATCATGAATGTTTTCTCTCCTTGAGAAGAGCTATTGTTTTCTTCTAACAACAATTCATTTTATGATGGTTTCTCATTTCAAATTAGTCAGTTACTCCTGTTTGATTATAGAAATTGTTTGAATCTATGCAAAAGTAGTAGGAATATTCGTAAAAGTTTATGATTTGATTTAACATCAAAATTCTGTGAGTCAACATATCCTGAATACTATTGGTAACAGTTATGATATTGGATATTGTACAAAACTACGCAAAAGAATTTTGCTTCTATAAAAAATTAAAAAGATACAGAGAATGCCTGAAAGTACCTGAACATGATACCGCACTGACCCAAATTCATATAAGTTGTGATCTGTATCTGTTGGTTTTTCCGCACTATCAGCAATACACAGTTAGAGGACTTCAATATGAGATGCAAGCTGAAGTTCAGTATGTATATGCTTGCATTTTTCTTTTAAAAAAAAGAGCATTTGAATGAAATGAATTTTCTTAGGTACAGAATGAGGAAGCGTAACAGCTCTTAAAATAAATAATCTTGTAGAGTTGGAACTGATTGCATGGCATAGCTCGTAGATTTACATAGCGATTTAAAGTGGGGCCTTTTTTGGATTGGAAAGCAAAAGCACAAGTTTTGGTTCTCTTTCAGAAAGAAATTGCTCCTTACAAAAGTGAGAGTGCACTTATCAGCACCCTACTTTCGTGGAGTGGAGATAGTTGCCCAGACACTAGTTGACACAAAGCTAAAATTGGTGCTAGTTTATTATGCGATCCTGTTGTACTGGTCTCTTGAGAATTTTAAGAAGCTAGGTACACAACATATTAGCCCAATGAAATATTTGAGAATTGGCAAATCAATAATGATGGGACGTCTCTTAAATTAAGCCTACAAGATGATGAGCCAAATGAAAGAAAGAAGAATAGAAAGAGGATCTTGGATCCCATCATGGGAAGAAAGAAACAAAGAGCCTATTGAGCGGGGTACAAGAGATGCTAGATGCTCCTAGTAGGCACTCAAGGGGTTCCCAGCCACAAGTCAAGTGAAGTATGTCTCGAAACATTATCTCAAGGCTTAGAAAATTACAGGGACCTATGATTTGAGGATCCAAAGTTATCGAACTGGGAAAGATATTGGATATATCTAAATTTTTTTAGAGAAGATGGGAAGGGTTAATCCTGACTAAATTTGGATTAGTGTCTTATGGAGACCCTTACCTAGCTTGAAGATCTCGAGGATTAATCTGGATTTTTCATCCAATTAATATAATCTGATACTCTTCTGCTAGCTATTTTTCTCTGTTCGGTCCTGGTATCTTGTATCCTCATTCATTGTCTTCATGCAACTAGGTTGGGCAAAGCCCAGCTCTCTCTCAAAAAAAAAAAAAAAAACAATCTTAAACTTGTCATGTTCATCAACACAGACCATGAAATCCAGACACCCAAAATCTTCATTTTAGAGAAACGTTGTATTCCTCAGCTTTATAGTAACCCTTAGTGCTTTGCCGAATTCATTTTTGACAACATGAATTTCGATATGCTGGTGTTTGAGAATATTAGTCTCGCTTCTGACATAAATATCGGTAGTTTGCGTGTTTTTATTGTTTGCAATCTTTTTCAATATTTCATGAACCCCAAGGAATTCTGATATACCTCCTTGATATGCGACTTAAACTGATTGCATGGAGTACACTTTTTTTGCTATATCACAGAAACAAGACGATCTAACCTGCTTTTGCAAGTGTGAATATTTGTAATATGAAGGCTTACCTGTGCAATTCGATTTTCAGGGGTATGAAGGCTTACCTGTCCAATTTGTTCAGGATCGCCACCAGTGCTGGTGATGCCCTTTTGAAGCATGCCATCCTCCTTACGGCCTCCGAGAGTCCATGGAGAATTCTATATAAAGATATGCTGAGCGGGACGTCATTGTTGCTTGTGTCAAGGGCTGTTTGAATTTTAAATTGGCAAAAAGACTGAGGTGAGTGGGATATCCCTTCCTAGTTCCTAATGATATACTCTCTCTGAAGCAAACCTCTCCTTTTTATCATATTCATTGCTTTGTTTCAAAAACACTCCACAATGATATCTTCATCTTTGATCATGTCATGAGGACTCATGGTGGTGTAATACCTGCTGTGCTGCTCTGAATCTTCTCTTGTAAAAAGGCCTCCTAAATAAACCCAATCGAGGACAAACGCTTATCACAGGTGGTCCCAAAGCTGAGCTCACCTGTAGTCATTCCAGCCATCAACATCCTTTGATCATGATAGGAAATCTTTGGTGTCTGTACCTGAGAACGAGGATTCAAATACTGTGGGATGGGGCCCTCTGTTTTTTCCATGGAACAACACTCCTGTGTTCATGGATGCCCTGTCCTTGTCCCGTTCCTGTCCTTACACTCGGAATGGTTGGACATCCCACCATCCCACAGGGACCTGAATCTTTTTTTTTTTTTTTTTTTTTTTTTTTGCTAAAGAAAAGGGGAAGGGGGAAGGAAGGGACAAGCCCACCCCCACGTAGCAGCCCCGACCACTGGGCCCCCACCCCGCCAGGAGAATGTTCGATACGGGTAGACCGAGTCGTGTGTTGGGCACCCCGACCTATTTTACTCATACTCTCCCCACCCGTGGGCCGGCTCAGTTACCTGACCCGACCGTCCGTGTGAGTACGTCACACCTGGCACCACCCAGGCTACCAGCCGACCAGTAGCGCTTCCAGACCCCGTGCCCAGGCATGGGGCATCCGGTACCCAAATTTAATCGACGCCCGCGCGTTTCGAACCTGGAACCACTTGGTTGGAAGCAAACACTCCGTTCCAACTGGGCTACCACCTTGGTGGTACCTGAATCTTTCATTGAGAAGAATTCTTTCGGTGATTTTACCTATCAGTACTTTGACATATATCTTCTTTTTCTGCAACACAGGCAGCTCGAGTCGAGTTCCCAAGCTAAAGATACTCTGAGCATGACAAGAGGCTTGGTGGTGCCTCACCATGCCCAGGATTGATTCTTGCAATCTTCTAAGCTTAGGATGCTTTAGTTAAAGAGCTCCAGATGGAAACCTTTACGAACTTGAATTCAAGCTCATTATTGCCTCTGTTGCTGCGACCATGATGCATTGTGCAATTCTCTTTTAATTCTGGTGCCAAAGTTATTGATTTATCGATCACTACAAAGCCAAATACTACCGAAACTTGTTCTCCTCGTTATGACCTTTCAGATTATTTTTACCGTATACCTGCTATTGAGCTTCCTTTCTCACATTAAGCAAAAAAATCACGCTCAGCATTTTTTTTTTTTTTTTTGGCTTTAAGTTCCGTAGGCCTTCAAAACTTATGCTCAACTAACTCCGGGATCCCCAGAGTTGATATCTTTATTACGACTTTGTTGGGGAAAAATAAAATGAAATATCAATCATGTTTACCATGTTGCTGTCGGTTAGCTTGCGCTCATCAAGCCTTTGGCTCCCAAGGCATGTACAATGGATTCATTTTGGGACAAGGGGTGGGGTGAACATAAATAAATGTACCATGTTCAGCTTAAGCTTGTCACACCTCAAATCCAGAACATAATATAGCCATGCTAGCGAGGGTATAGCCCATAATAATATGAAGCCAGCAATCATAATCTCAAATAAAATAAAAGATTCAAATTAATCATCTATCAAATAATTAAATAGAAACTAATTCAGAACATCTAAATTTAAATTTAAATATCAAAATTCATAATCTTAAAATTTAGAAAGTCATCTGCTATAATTTTATAGTCAATTAAAAAGTTAAAATTTTGTTACAAAATTACTAAACTTACTGGCACGAACTTCAAGCTAGGATTATTTTTCATTCTTAATGATTCTATTCGTCTAGAAAAAGAAAATAGAAAGCGATGAGCTACACCGTTCAATAAGTAAAACTTGCACTACTTAACTCAATTAAGCATAATTTTTTATATGAATCTATGCATCATTTAGAAAAAATAATAATTATTGCAAAATAAAATATTTCATATTGTTATATGATAAAGCAAGTCATGATGCCAATCATGCATGCCTAAGTCATCAAAATTTCATAAATATAGTTCCAAGCAAGATTTGTCGTATCGGTGCCGGTCGGCGTACCGGTAGCGGCTCGGACTGGTACGTACCGCTTCCATACCGGTACGTATCGATCCCATATCGGTTCCGTACCGGTCCCATACCGAGACAATAAACTATCGATACTAGATTTCACGCTGATCCGGTACCGGTCCCAGGCTGGACCTGTACGGCAGACCATTGTTCCAAGTATACTACACAAAACAATCATAAATCACGTTATCATTTAGCTATATCATAATTTAAAATATTGCTCACGAATATTCATGCTAAGATCATTTTATACTTTGACAAGATTTGTGTTCGTAATCAACAAATTATCATATTTCATATGCCAACTTAATACCTGCTAACAGGACTTGTGTATGTGTGGAACTACTTTCAGATATTGATCTTTCCCAATTCTAGGGTTCATAGATAGCTATCTACGAGCTTTTGAAATATTTATATCTTTTTTCTTAAAACATACATATAAGTAGATAAAAAAATACTAAATAATATGATAAAATATTAAAATTCGTGCTTCATAAATATCCTATTTTCAATAAAAACATTCATAAAACTACTTTTCATAATAAAATATAATTTTCATGATACATCTGCCGATCATTTATTTTAAGAAAAATTATATCACCACTGATAAACCATATGCATGTCAAATATGTGATAATTTGACAATTAATAAGGAGTGTAACTTACTTTCTCTGATTTGAACCTTAAAAATTTATCAAGCAAATCTGCTAAATTTATTTAAAATACTAAAAGCAAAATTAATTCCTATATGATAATTTTAATAGTATTAAAATAACAAGAAAATGAGCTTATTTGTTAGTCGGGCAGGGTGACGTCTCTGGATGGGTCAGAGCTAAATAATTCGATCGGAATCATGAAGCAGGGACTCGATTAAGGCCAAGATTATTCGATGGGGATCATCAACAGTGAATTTCAGAGACACTCGATACGGGACCGGGATGAGCGGTCCAACAGATTGCCGAGGCATCAGGATGGTTTAGGGCGTCTCCGGTCATCTTGGGTTCCCAGGAAAAAGAGACAAGACTCTAAACTGGGATTCATGGTTCTGCCTAGAGAAAGTGTGGGAGAAGAGAGAGAGAGGGAAGCTTCGCCTTTCTTATAAGAGGAATGAGAGGCTGGGATTGCCCGGGATCATGCCAGGGGGCATGGTCGGCTGCCGGACGCAGTGGACGGCCGGCAATGGTGATCGACCGGCAAGAATAAGGGAAGAACTAAAAAGATAGGGGAATGAGTTTTTTTATTTGTTTTGGGCCATTCACCAGCGGCCACGACTTTGTTGTGGGGGACTTTGTCGACAACTGGAAAAAGGGAAAGAATAGCCAGAAAAACAGAAAAAGCAGAACAGGGGGTTTTCTTAATGGATTTTCGACCGATTTATCGGTAGAATTCGACCGAAACCTACTCAGTGGAGAAGGGAAAAGACCAGAGAAAAAAATAAATAGGAGTGGGATACTTCATACCTCATGAAAGGAAGGATGCAGTGGCAATCAACGGTAAAGGCGAGCTATAATAAGATCTCATGGCTTAAGCCTTATATGGATGATTGGAAATTTATAGCCACCAGTTTTTGATGACACAGCATAAAGGATAGCAGGGAGCTTATCAAAACAATAAGAAGCCAAATCAAAACAGGTGTCTGGAATTAGAAGCAGAAAGTGGGAAAGGATGAGGTAATTTCAATATGGCATCAAACGTGAAATTAAGTGGGCGGTTTAGAGCCACCTCTGTAAGTGATGAATTTTGGTGTATTTCTATTTGAAATCAGCTTTTGTTGATTCTGTGAAACAAATTAATGAACAGAACAAACCCACTTCAGATACTTGTTTCATATGTATAAGAAGGCCGGCATGAATCGATAAGAATTGTGACATAATTCATCCAGCAAGAAAGCAGTTACAGATAACATCAGCATTTTTTGTTGAGAAAAATAGTCTACAAGTTTAGTTGTACATTGCAGGAAGCAATGGAATCCAGAAGCCATGTGTGAGGGATGACCAGAGAGCCAATTCTGGATGCTAAATCTACGGCCTCTTCTTTTCTCTTCTTTATAACCTCATGCTGATCATCTGAATTGCTTCCTTGCGGAGGTTCTGTACTATAAACAATAGAAGTTGTAGGAGTGATTTCACTCTTCTCCAATACAGTTCCACCAGCAGCAAGAATCAAATCTTCAAGATGGTCCTTGTAGTATGGCATAAAGTGACCACTAAAATAAAAGGTTAATCCTGTAAACAGTTTTGGTGCCTTCAAGAGAATAGCCCCAAAAATTAACACCAGTCAGTAACCCATGTACAGATGCAAAGACGAGCTCAAGTGACAAGCAATTAAAAAGTCTATACAGATGAATCTTCTATAGAAGCTCTTCTTGCTAGTTGCCGGTATTATAAGAGAAAGAGAGGAACCTTTTGTATAGCTCTTATTCTTCCGTTTCTGGGTCCATCAAAGGCTCCATGAATGTCATGGCTGATTTCATGAGGCTCCTCTGGAACCGGGTGCCCAGCCTTCATGCATGCTTTAAGCCCTGTCAGCAACAGTGGGAGGATCATATATAGCAATGAACTAGAAAAGAGGGTAAAAAACAAAACGTAGCTAATTCACAAAACTTTGGACACTCATTTTTTTATGATAGAAATGGCCCATAGGTAAATGAGCTACATAATAGATGGGTAGCCCTTACCCAAATACCACTAAACCCCAAATCATGGTAAAGGCAAGATTCAAATACTTGGTTCCTTGGTACAACTACTGAGGACTTTACCAACTTGGTAGGCCAGCACTTTTGAATGCTCGTTAATGTTAGAGCACATAGTTATAAGATCAATAATACCAACATGGCTTTCAAGCGTAAACATGCTTGTGCATTCTCCGACCACATATAAAGTCAGATATCAACATGTAGGATATACTGGAGGGGACCAAGAATTTCACAGAAGTTCATGCTTGGAAGCATATGGTTTGCTGGTTTGCATACAAGGATTTCTTGGTGAATGTTTGAACTTGTCTTGAACCATAAGTATAGCAAATGTTTTCTCAGTAGTTTCTAAATAAATCCTGTCCTCCAAATAGCAAAGAAACATGCTAGAACCGAGATAGTATTTGCCACTTGGGGAAAAGTATGGAGACTATAAAGTGAATTCCGCAGCTGGATATGAGTGATTAAGATTATCACAATATGTTGAAATGAATTTGAAATAATAAATTGAAAGATCTAGGAACCACAAGAAAGTTAAGAAACCTCTGAGAAATAAATGAAAAAAACTGGTTCTCAGTGTTCCCCTTGCTCTTATATTTAATCATGTTCCTGAGTGGCATCCCTCTTCATTTTCTCCAACTGTTTCTCCAGGATTTTCCCAATTTTCAAGAAAAGCAAGTTTAATTCAGTTTAGTTATTTTCACTGGAGACGGTTGTGTGATTCCTTAACATCTATGATCCAAATAATATGCAATATTAGCACTATGCCTAGGCAAATGGGCAAGATATGTTGAACTGTAAAACAGAGCATAACACTCACTTTACAGGTCACTTTGGTTAGGCTTTAGGGTTTAGTTTTGTGTTTGGCACCCCTTTCACTTTCCTTTTTTTAATTAAATAGAAAACACAAAAATGTTTCTGCTAGATCTAGATCTCTTTCTCTCAAAAAAAAACAGTTGCTACTTTTTTCAAAAAAAAAAGATTAGCTTTATCAAAGTGATACTTACATTCTACACTTAGAACCCATTTTCCACCCAATATAGCCATGAGCAACTTAAGTGTTCTGCTGCAAGCACCATGCTCATCAGTGGCAGCAATCACATGTGTTACATTTGGCTTCCACGTATTGGTTACAGAGGCACCAGTTAGGCTCACAAAGTCATTTAGAATATCCTGCACAAATTCAAGTTAATGACATGAGAATTGAGAACAATTAAGTTAAAAGCAAACCAGTATAAAAAATCAGCGAAGGGACAAGAACCAAAGGTAAGAATTGCTAGAATGATGTCACTTCCAAAACATTTGACAAAATTTGAACGACCCAGAGAAGATTAGCATGGTTCCTGTGCAAGGATGACATGGACAAAAGAATTTCTAGAATGACTACCTTCTCCAAGTTAGAGAGTGAAGATCCGCATAGCAACCATTCTTGAGTCACACCGGGTGAAGCTGTCCAAAGCTTATCACTCTGTTGCTTTGTAGGTGAAGTTAAATCACCTGGTGAACTGGAATAGCATCTAGCATAAAGAAGCAATGATCAAGGTCAAACAAAGAAAATATGACCAATGTCAATTGAGGTCAAAACAGAGATAATCCATTAAAACATATGCAGAGAGGTCATACAAGGAACGATTAGCCTTTGTCCTCTTTCTAGCCTTTGATCTATCACATGGCAGCTTGTGTGAAAAATGAACAGGACACAGCAAAAGAAAATTTTCCTGATCGAAGAAAAATCATCACTTTTTAAATATTTCAAACGCTGACAGTATAAATACCAAAGATACAGTAGGAAAGAAGTTGGCAACTTCTACAACAACAAGGCTTGAAGAAGATAAAAGCAAAAGCTTACAGCATCCCATCGACAATCTTGGATATCAGCAGCACATGGGACATGAAAGCTTCTTCGGCAGCTCTTGACATAGCAACCAAGAGCTGCTCCCTTGAGTCCACAGCTGCTACATTTGATTTTTGATGCACGTAAAAGTTCAGCCTCTAAATTCACAGCAGTCTCACCAACAAAGAATACTTGTGGTGCCCTGTGCACAGACAATGGACATCAAACAGAAAATCTTGAAGATACAGCAAAATACAGCTACAACTAGGACTAGTTGTTCCAACATTACAAAAATATATCATTACCAAAACAACCACTTGTCAACAAATTACTAGCATTAATTTCTTTTAGAGAAAAAAGAAACCCAAAATACATATAGACAGAACAGCATGAAAGATAATAATCTTGTACTTGCTTAAACAATCATAAGAGAGTGTTATAAAAACAAAACTTGCATGAGCAATTGTTCAGCTAGATCTCAATTCATATTAAATTGCTAAGTAGCATAAAGTATATCTTTCACAAGAAAATAACTCACGAATGATTAACCAAATGTCCACTGGATAATAGCTGCTCAAATGCAATAAATAAAATTCACGAAATTAGATAATAATTGCTAAATGTAATAAATACCATTCAATGCATTTCTGATGCACGTGTAAGACATTGAGCTGCAATGCTTGATCATCTGACACTGGTTTTCCATCGATATAATGTAACATTGGTCCAGAAGCCTGAAACATCACTATGATCTAAGAATTTTGTTTAAACCCAACAAAGCACGAATCTCAGCAACTTAACGTGTAATAGATGTAACTTTAGCGCAATTATTAAGCCAGCAAATTATTGTCGAGAACAAAACTGGCTTTTCTAATGAATGAAGAAGGAGAAAGGAAAAGCTAGCATATCTCACCTCAGTTGTTCTAGAAGAATAGCAAAATGCACAACTAAAAACCCCATTTGTGTCTTCATGAACAGTTGTATGCAATGACTTGATGTTTGGGCATCTTTGATGTTCATGTTCAGATTCAGAATTAAATACTGAAAAATCCTTAGCCTGGACATCACCACTAATATCTCCAACATCAACTGCATTATGCAATTTTTGCCTTTTTAATTCTCTATTATAGTCTTCTCCTGTTTGAATAGTTCCAACTTTTGAACCTCTCTTGCATGAATCATTACCATTTCTCTGAATCAAAAAGAAAAAAGAAGAAAGGTTCAAATTCATGTGTATGTGTGCATGTGTGTGTGTGCATGAGAGAGAGGGGGTAAACATGTCAAATAACATAAGCTATAATCAATACAAGTAGGAGAGCTATTTTTGGACATTTATTACTAATTGACAACCATTGCTCTTGCTGCATATGTCTTTACAAACAGGACAATAATACCCAAGAATAACCAATGTAATGGCGCAGACTCAGCCTACACATGCTCAAGAAAAATTTAGATATTGTTATGAAAACCAATTACCACTATATCATCAAAAAGAAAAAAGGAAACAAATTACCACTAAATAGATATTATAAGTTGAGGAAACAAATCAAAACTGCAAGTTGCATGGTTATATGGCAACAGCAACAATATCAGCATACTAACTTAAAGCAGTCACAAGAATATGTTATTGACTTAAACAGTTAGAAAGCGTATGCCTGCATTACAAGTAATGCGTTATAAGTTACATTTTTTTTTAAATCATGGTTACAATTTTTAGGTGTTTTGATTAGTATCATTTCCTTGTGGCAGCTTATAACTGCTAAGCACATAAGATTGTGGTCATGTATCTTTCAGGTCCCATTTTCCCAACTTTAAAGCAAGTCTTTTTCTTTTTTTGTTTGAGAAAGGAGTTAGGGAGACCCAACCTGATTCTTTGATTGGAACATGAAGCAAGTCTTATCTACAGAATTTTTCAATGGATATATCTTTCACAACATATATAATTGTATATACATTATCCTGAGTATAGGCAATCTTTTATGTTAATATTCTACAAATAAGCAATAAGCACCAAGCTTAACTTTAAAAAAATAAATAAAAAGAAATTAGGAAAAAGACAGACAAAAACACCTTTTCCTTGAGGGAAAAAAGTAAAGAAAGAAACAGAAGAATGACCTAGAAAGTTTGTATGAATATGTATTGTGCCATGCAATAATCCCTTTTTTGTTGACAAAATGAATCAAAGTTAATACTTGTGTATTCAGGATGAGGATGAGCTTAAGTGAGTGGAAATAGTTTTTGAACCTTTCTTGAAAATAGGTAATTGTGTGCTAACTTACAGGTTCATTTCCCAGGTCATTGCTGTCATAATCTGAATCTTTCTGGTCACCAGATGATTGTGGACTGTATGGATCCTCTTCTTTAAGAAATGCTTCCACTCCATTGTTTTTCACATCTTTCTTGCTTACATTCATTGCCGGCTCATTTTTCTCCCCTTCACATCTTGGATTCCCAGTTCTAAAATTCCCAAAAAATGGTGCATGTGATGGCATATATTTTGAACCCTCTCCAGCCCTGTTATGCATCAGTTCCTCTTCAGATTTCTCCTCATCATTTCTGTCACCAAAATCTGGACTACCACCTGAAGGCATCTTTGTGTCTGTTTATTATATTACAAATTATACAGCTATTAAAGTGAATTTAGAAAAAAAAAGTTTTAGATCGTATGGTTACAATGTTGCGTATGTAAGAAAATATTTGAAATACCAGAGATAGCAACTTGTTCCCCTCTTTGTACAAGGATAGGACCAATAGCTGAATTCATGCTTTTATATATGTTCACCATTATTTCAACATGAACAGCAGGCCTCAAATCTGCAAGAAATTTTAAGAGCTTACAAAAGCAATGAGATCTAACTGGACAAAAACTTTACCCAAACCAGAAAATACCTTGATGATGAAAAGGTACTTTACAAATAGGACAGTCATGCCCATGCATGGTTGAAGTAGTGACACAAGGACTGCATATAAACAAGAAAATAAATAACTATCTGGAATACCGTAGAAAAAAAAAAGGTTGAGGGGAAAAAAAAACCTGCACGAAATGTGATTACATGGCAACAACCTTGGCATGTTAAGCAACTTTAAACTGCCACAAGAAAATATATAGATCAACAGTTATAAAAATGATAGTTACTCTATAATTAATGCATCACGACCTGAGACTAGGCCTCCATAAAAAAATAATTACCGGAGAAAAAAAATGATGCAAGATTAGCACGCTGTGTGCAAAAATCTATAAAACTAAGAAAATAACATTACTTCCTGCCTTCATTGTTCCATGAATATTGTTAGTAAGTGCAACCATTTTTTAACTTGAAAAAATGAAAATGACAAATATGTTAGTATATACTCTATCAAATTATCTAATTCAAATGCCAGGGGTCCTCAAGTTTATGCTAATTTATCTAAAAAAACTTGATTTTTCCACTGAAAATCTATGCTGATAGAGGAAAACAATATCCTCTAAATCTTATTATTTGTTGGCTAGTTGATAATCAAACTTAGAAAAAATCATCACGAGTAGATGTTTTCTCTCCAGCAGTAAGGTTTCTTCTCTTTCATTCAGTTTTTACCTTTAATTATTATTCAGCTTTTTTAACTCAACCAAGCAGAACTCTGAACCCTTAAACACACATTAAGCAGCAATCCTCTCCTAGTTATCCAAAGGTCAGTTCTCTTTCTTTCACTGCACAATTTCTGCGCATTCTTGTTATGGCATGAGAGATCCCACCATATTTTGAAGAGAAATATAGTACCATGATTTAATTTAACCTTCCATGCAAGTTGCAATCCTGTCTTTTTTTTATTTGGTGCTTAAAGACCCATATAATCCTTCGTAAGTCCTATTGTACAGTTAAAACTCCTGATAAACATACCGCTCATAATGCACATGAACTCAAGTATGCATAATTTTCCTAAAGAAATCGTAAATTTCTCATCTTTTTTATTATTTTCAAATGATAATATCATGTTGAATAAGAAAGTGTATGCATATATCGAAGGGATAAAAAGAGTACACCAATAAAAAACAAAAAAATGATTCTTTACATACATGTACACGAAAAACAAACTGGCACTCTCATCTCCTCTCTTTTATGGGGTTAGCAACCAACTTAAAACAACAGAATAATTATTTAAAAGAATCACAGGCCATAGGCGCAGAGAGAGAGAGAGAGAGAGAAGGAGAGAGAGACTGTCTAACATGGCTTCAAACAAGAACTGTCTTAAATTAGCAGAATTTATCAAAGAAAAAAATTTATGAATTCAGTATCACTGGCATAAGAAACGAGTCAAAGGTCTAATTTTTATCAGAATTTCGGTCAAAAATCATCATTTCATCACAGAAAATAGAAAGAAACCAACGGATAGTAGCATGAAAATCCAAAAATCAACACCGGATTTTGATCAACGAAATGAAATCGAGGGAGAAAATCAGAGATACCAGATGGGACACGTGAGCTCCAACTCCATCTTCTGCAGATTAAGTACCAAAGGGTTTAGCAATCTCCTGAAACCCTCTAGATCCGCCATACTCTCTCTCGCTCTCGCTCGCACGCACGCGGAGTGAGGATTTGGGTTTTTAAAGGAAAGGACGTCGTACTCGCGAAAATGGCATAGAAAACACGAAAGCGCGGGAGATGGCATTTTTTCGGAGACGCAGGCGGCGGGGATCTTTCCACGTCTCCTCCGGGACGAAAAATAGCGCGGGAGCCCGGTTTGAGTGAACCGTTGGAATCACTTTGAGCGCGGCAAGTCCACGTTCATTTGGAGGTAACATTTGGATTTAGGAGTTGCTGAAAAATCCCGGCTTTCGCCTTCAACTTTGGACCACCCCAAATGTATACGGAGCGCATGGCTCACGATGAGGCATAGTTAATGTCCATGTCATGTGCTAATAATATCCATAGAAAAACAAGCTTGGCATAGCCATACACTGCTGAGAAAAGATCGCTGCTTTATAGCATCCATCGACTATTGTGGAGTGTGGCTTCTAATTGGCTACGCATGTTTATAGGGAGGCAAACTATATTGATGACTGGATTGTTTCTTTTGTTGTTCATCACTCTGAAAATTTTATCTGAATGAACCACGTGTCTACATCAAAGTCTTTATATAGTCTTTTATTTTCCAATTTTATTGGTCGTTAGTCACATATATATATATATATAGGATGCGAGTGGCCGTTGTACCCCCCCCAAAAAAAAAAAAATTCTACTCTTTTCAAGTATCAAATAGCCCTCAAAAAGTTATTTCATTGTACGAAGATGATGGGTCATCCATCCAAAGCATATTTGGTGAAAGAGAGTTGAATTTTGGAATAAAAATAAATGACTTTTGGACATCCTTTGTAGCCGCCCCTCCACTTTTACGTCACTTTTTTTCTCTCGACTCTGTGGGCTGCGCTTATACTAAAGTAGTGTGAGCAGCTGTTGTACCAAAAAAAAAAAAAAAGCTAGCTTGTGGAACAAACTTTGCTTTTTGAGGATTTTGGTGGAGGAGCGTAAATGGCGACAAGTCATGGAAAATGGACGCCTCTTGATTAGTTTTGCAATACACTCATTTGAGTCCAGATTAACAGCTCTCAAATGCCTCCCTCGTCTGGGAAGAAATAAGACAGCAACCATTAAGGGATTTTTTTTTTTGGGTTTGGGTAAGAGAACAATAATGAAGAGAAAGAACAGAAAACTAAATACAACAAAGATAACAAAAACCAGCAACATCCAAGGTAATCAACCGAGCAAGATCTGAAGGGAATGATTGAGTTGGCGACGAAGTCAGTTACAGAACCCATACCAGCCAAAATAATCCACGATCAAATTAGCTTCCCTATATACATGCACTGCTTTGACGGACACATCGAAAATCATATATTTTATATCCTGCAAGCAGTGGAACATCAGGAACATGTGGGTGAGCTTTCGAAATCCAAGAAACTACTGTGGCAGAATTACCTGTTAAGATCAGATCTCTACACTGCAGTTGATAAATAGCTAAGGTGAGCCTCTCCCAAGCTGCTCTTAATTTGGTCAGGATGCCAAAGCAGCCAGAAAGCACCCGGCTGCCTCGAACCCACCATAATCAACCAGCTGGTATGATCTCGGATGATTGTTTCGGAGAGAGCCATCAAAATTCACCTTCAAGAACCCATGGGGATTTTGGTGACTGGGAATCAGACATCCGAGATGAGACAAGGCAAGAACCAAAGCTCAGAGCCTTCGTTACGACCATGCCGTAGCTTTCACAATTCGCGTGATTTGCAGAAGCCTCAAGGCCAGAATGGTAGGCTTAAAGAGTAGGTCGAGAGCACTAGAAATACGTGTCATTTATGAAGTACCAGCTTGGTTCAATGGACGGCTGGCGGGTGCTCTTTCCAAAAGTCCAAAACTCTATACCTCGATGGTCATCCATGACAGCACCAGTCTTATTGTGCAATTAGTTTCATTGAACTAGTGACAAATCTATGGTAAAATCTGGTGACAACGGATCATTTGCATAAAAATATGGAACACTCCGCTAGCTTTAACTTCAACCCTCCCATGGCCTGCAACAATGGAATAAGTAGAATGGCCACTGTAGATTTTTCGGCAAGTCCAGCAAGGGTCACCTATGGTTAAAAAGATTCCATCATCAGCATAAAAACTAAGAAAAATACAACTGAGAGAAATCGTTGCCTATGTTCTGCCTTGCATGAACATCTCACATTCTATAATTCCATGGGAGTTTCATACTCCTTGTATAACAAAGCATAGTTGTTTCAACTGATAATGTCCTTCCTCAAAACCAACATGTACGTTAAAGAGCACTATATTAACTGTAAAATACGGTGGCCTGATGTAATATGCTGCTGGTGCACATTTTTTGTCAGAAAATACAAAGAATAATTCATCAAGAAAGCGAATAGCTGGTGCAGCTCTTCTTGTCATGGAGAAAAAATTAAGGATAGCCCAGAGATTTTCCAAAGAGGTCGATAATCTGCGAAAATCCTTCTAGTGGTAAACATTTTGGTTGTGCAATAACTCAACAGCTGCAGCAACAACAGCCTTTCCCTCTGCAGGGATATCGAGCCCTGGCTCCTCAATTTTCCTCTGCAGAAGTTTGTCGAGTTCTCCTCTTAACCTCTGTCAGAATCAAATAGAACAGCTTTAATAATGCGAAAGAAGAAAGCACACAAGATTTTAAGGCTATGTATATAAGCATCATATTCTGATATATAGAACAAGTTAAAAAGAGTATCGCTCCTTCCCCTTGACCCCTTCTGTTTTCTTCCATCAATTGTTCTTACCTTTCCATCTTCTGAGCAGCCAACAAGCAACAACAATTTTTTTCTTTTAGTGGTTACACTATGGCATTGACATGGTATGCTATTAATTTCATCCGCTCTTTATAATCAGAACTTGATCTTACACATCTACATCTAAGTTAATATGTTATCATGTATGAAGTTTGTTTTGACCTCTTTTCCCCTGTAACAAAAGATTAAACTCATAATTGCTACCAAAAGAAAAAAAAGTATACGACAATGGTCTGCCATACCATCCGATACAGAGCATACCGTACCGTACCGAAAAAAAATTGGTACAAAACTTAATTTCAAGTCGGTACAAACTATGTACTGAGGTGTACTGACCTATACCGAGATATATCGAGGTGCGTACCGGCCCGTACTAAGGCAAACCGACCTATATTGAGGTGTACCGAGATAAATATTGAAAAAAATGATTAGAAAGCTATTTCGGTACAGCGGTGTACCGTACTATACCATACGGAACCGATAAAGTTCCGATACAATACCCGATACCGAAATTGCGGACCTTGTATAGGACCATAATAATTATCATCTAATTTGAACAGCACATGCTGGCATTTCCTGCAATGGTAGCACTTTGTTACCTGAATTAGTTGGACTATGCTTTTTGGTGCAGAGAAATGAAGATAGCCTCCTAGCATCTCGATGCCCTCTCCAGTCTTGCTCGGCATGAGGCTTCCTCCAAAGAGAAGTAAAGCATAATCCGATATATTTGTCGAGTCCCTAATATAAATGCCTGTAGTCTTCACCTTTTCACTATAAACCATGTAAGGCAAAGGGAATAAATGGACCCCTGCATTCACAGAAGATGGATGTATATCGACTTTTCCAACTTCTTTACTGTAGAATGCTGTCCTCTTCCCTCTCCTTTTGCACTGGATGACATTGGGATAAAGCCCAGCACAAAGGACAGCACATACCATTTCCAGATCATCGCCATATTGGTTATATGTCTAGCATGAAAAAGATAACACATGAAAATTAGACATTGCTGAAATAAATGTTTAAAATTATAAATAGCATGGAAAGTAGTGGACCCTGGCATACAGTCAACCTACTACAAGCATGCGTGAGCCTAGTAGCAGAGCCAGGATATTGCTTAAGAGGAAGCAACCATAAAATGGGGAAAAGCATTCACATTACCTAACTAATTTTCATTGTGGAAAGTTAAAAATCAAGTTCATAAACAAACAATGCAACTGATATGGTTTTATCAGATCATTATCAAAACCTAAACTAAAAACGAAATTACAGAAACATGGAAGACTTTAAACATATAGAACTTATTCAGAAGGAAGGCATGCTTGAATGAATGTAAGCAGATGACCGATATTTTTCTCTCTTCACAAACCCAAATTAACATAACAATCTGAAACTAAATTTAACGCTCATAGGAAAAATGAAATAATTAAAGGAAAAAAATGAAGATAAAACAAAAGAAAATATTACTTTCCTTAGAGCTTTGGTTTGAGACTGGGTGAGGTCACGAGACTCAAACCTAGGTCACCGGTATGCAACACCCAGTGACCTTACCAAAAGATTCAGAGCTACTACATTGATTCCTTTGATTTTCAGAATGAAGCCCTACTGCATATGTGGTTGACATTTTTGAGTATATGCTAAAGAAAAAGGTCTACAAGCATATGAAATCAATGTTTCAGACAAGGACTAACATACTGCCCATACCAGCCCCATACCACTCATATGTGTTGTACCAGGAATTGATACGCAATCCCTCTTGAGATGGTTCAGCAGGAAAACTAACCCCGTACCCACTACACCTTTTTTTGATGTTAATTTGAACTGGCTGGTGCTGGCCCCATACCATAGTAGGCACCGTTCTGGCTAGTGACTGGCATGGTCCATACCTCAAGTTTTAAATCCTTTCAGATCAGTTAAAATAGTAAATCAGACAAACCTGGCAGGTGATTACCATCATAAATCACAATGATACCCCAACTTTGCATAAAGTCTTGCAAAAAAGAAGCTAAGATTCTGAAGCAGCCAATGTCAGGTGCCTCTAAATTTTAGGCATAGCCAAGGGACAGTCCTCGAATAACCAAATATGGTACCATGATGCAGGCCAAGTTATCATTTAACTTAAAAGGCGGATATCAGAAACCTTGTGGATGCTCAAGAATTAAGAGTTAGAAATGTATACCTTGACTCCTCTAGCCTTGTTTACAAAACCTATGTCAGATAATAAATCAAGAAACTGATTTCGCATGTCTTCCATCATCTGCAATGTCATGGGGGATAAGAAATTCTCCCAACAGAAAGCACGTTCCCTTCCACTACATTTCGCATCCTTCCATGCTCCAAAAGCTTTTAAAAGAGCTATATGATCACTGCAAAAGGTTTGGAGCCCATCAGACATTTGGACATGCTTTAACCATCAGCAAATACATTTGGTCAATGCGAAGGATTATTATTGAAAGAACATATTAATGAGCTGAAAATATATTCTCTAAAGATCCTACAGAAAATTTATAAAAAAAATACTCCATCATCCTTCATCCATCAGGCAGGTTTTGTTAAACTGTATCTAACAGTTAATTCAGGTATATTTGAGCTAGGAGTAATAAAACTTCAGCAGCTTTCTGCAAACAAGTGGCAACCAAATCATATTCCTGTGCTTAGCACCCATCTGTCATATGAGAATAGCTTTCAAAACTTTTTGATGATCATTTTTCAAAAGGTTAGGGTCTCTAACATGAAAATTGTGATTTTAAATTTTCTATAAACCATGGCAACAGAGCACATACTTTGGAACATTCCATGATTGCCAAAATCATACTGCCAAGTTTCGGCATTCCATTATAGTTGAATTCTAAAAGTCAATGGGCAGACATTAACAATATCATAAGATTAACCAAACGTATCTCAGTAAATCCTACAAAAAGTTTACAAAGCACAGCTGAGTGGAGTGGATAAAATGACCTGCAAGAATCACCAGCAAAGGATCTCTTTGCAGCATCTGCTTCCTCTTTCCTGTTCATTGGTAGGACAAATGGGTCTCGATGTGCAAGAGCAGCAGCAATTGTCAATGCTGGATCTAGACATTGGAATACAGATCCAATGAGCAGCATTTTTCCAATATTTGGATCCAATGGCAGTGTACAAAGATGACGTCCTGCATTAGTTGGAAAAAATCAATAACAACACTAACAAAGTAATCATAAAAGCAATGATTCATAAGAAAACTAGAATTAATAATGACAAAATACTGTAATCTAGTGGCAATATGTTTTATATTGCATATATACAGACCGAGAGGAGTGAGTTCCTCCATTTCATCTAGTGCCCCTATTGTTTTGAGAAGTTCGAGTGCATTTTTAACGGAGAGTGGATCAGGTGGCTGAAGTGCCTTGGCTAAGAATGTGGCAACTGCTCCAAGCTGTAGGCTTTTAATATTAAGGCATAGTTCTTGCAATGGAGTTCGAAGAATTTCAGGCAATTGATATTGTGGCATTGCATCATGTATAACTTTTGGGTACAGCCTATAGCAAACACCAGGTTGAACACGCCCTGCACGCCCCCGCCTCTGTATGAACAGCCCCCGCATGAACTATCAGATATGAGTCTTCATTGACAATCAATGTAACTACAAGGTTCAAAAAATTGATTTACCTGATGTGCTGAAGCCTTTGATATCCATGATGGTAACAAGCATGCCAACTTATTCAGAGCATCATAACTTGTTTCCTTTGCCTTCCCACAGTCAATAACATACACAACATCATCTATAGTAATACTGCTTTCTGCTATATTTGTTGCTAGAACAATTTTCCTGCAATTATTAACAGAATATAGCAAATGAATCATTGATTTCTTTAAATAATTCAGTGAGGATCTTAACATAAGTTTATATGGCTTTGAACATGTCTGATCGCTAGGAGGAACTTTTTGTGCCACTATTTTTGAAATGAATATAAAAGCAATATGCAAATCAAAAGCACAAGATGAACAACAAATGTCCATGGTGCAAAAAGCTTCCATGTCTTTCCAGATTCTAATAAGCCAAACCAATGCTCAGGTTATTTTTAAGAAATTATTGTGTTCTTAGAAATACACTTTCTGCGATAGCATTAATTAAATGTTAGTTGTTTTCATGAGCTTGAGTTTTTTAGGTAATTTATCCAGCAATGATATAAACAAAAACAAGTCCAATGTCTACAACTGTATATACAAATGCTACCATCCACTCAAAGTGCATGAGCTGCTGAGATGCAATAAGATGTCTTTAAGCTTGTCTTATTCATACAAGATGTTCTCATTTCTCATTATCATATCTACATAGCAAGTAGTTTCCCACTATTCTTAGCATTGCATGATGCACATAAAACCAATGATATATCATATTTCATGGAACATCAAAGCAATAAATATAATAGAATGAATCAAATCAGGTGCATTATGTACATAAACCAAAAGCTCAGAAAGTGACATCCATAATAGTACTTGATTACAAAATCTCTCACATAATGAGTCATTCATAACAAATGTTTAGGAAATAGAAAATGAAGAGCACTTGCCTCATATTACTTGGTGGTCTGTCAAAAATTTCGCGCTGATTTACAGTTGGCATGGAACCATGCAATGGAAGAACTAGAAACTTGCTAGAATTCCCGAGGAAACTGTTCCCCTTAATTTTGTCGAGCAGCTTAGATATCTCATCCCAACCCGTAAGGAACACTAGGATTGCTCCATCTTTTTCATGGCGGCAAATATATTCTATTGTTGCTTCCACCTAAAACATATGGTATAATCAGCTAGTATACAAGATTGGGCAATTAATATAAATTTAAGAAGCAGAAAGTGGCAGTATAAAAGGGTTTCTAGGAAAAAAGATATGGCATCCCTATAGCCAATGACATTAGAAGAAAACTATTTTTGGGCAAACGAAAATCAGGTTCCATGAAGCATATAAATATCTAGCAAACAATGTGCATGAGATCCAACGAGACTAGGGACATTACCATAAATGCCAACAGATTTGTGCATGCAGGGAAGCATGAAAAAGCATAAAGCTAAAATTATGATTTACAAAACACTCTAATATGGAAGAAGAAAGAACCATCAAGAAGACTGAACCATTTTGGTAAGAAAAAAAAAATCATGAAATCGTGGTTACTGTAAAGCATGCTAAGACTGCTGCAACAACAATTATATTAAAACTTCATGGTAACTTCATCTAAAATCAATAAGCCTTATCTTATCAACTTCACATAATTATTAGGAACCTTCCTCACTGTTAATAACGCCGAAGGGCTGTTTTTACTCCCATCAATCTGAGTACGTCCTCGGTCCTCCAGCTGTTTACAGCCCTTCCAATCATGTGAAAATTGAAAGCTGCGTCTTTAGACTAAATAACTTTGTGTTTGCTATTTTGATGACATGAGTCAAGGCATACATCTATCACTCTTCAGGCAGGTGCCAGTGATGCCAAACATTCATCCCAAATCAAAATGTTCATTGTAATGTGTACTAATGATATCTTCATTCATTAACACTGGTTGAGATGAACATTTTACCATAGTTGTAGAAATTAATAGAAAACCAGGGAAACAAGATACATATATACTATGGGTCTCTTTGTAATTTTACTAATCTGATGTTTAGTAATTAGGTTCATGTGTATCCTACTTCATACCCCCTGAAAAAGACACTAGCTTCCATGGGTCGTCATGATGGAGGCTATTGTTTTCCTTCACAATTGCTTCCTCCAGCTACTATGAGGAAATCAATGACACATGAATTTACAATGATCCACAAGGAGCGTGTTTGGCAAATTGATGATAATTCAAAAACAAGACAAGGAAAGAGACAACTTTTCCCTAAAGATGAAATTACATGGCTATAATGTTTCATCTCCAAGAAACTTTCACAATATGATAGCTTATTCTTGAGCTGTCCATGGTAATGAAATCCCAGGAAAAAGCATTTTCATTATTGGACACTTAGGGCATGTTTGGTGCCGCTTGGAAGAAGCCTTTTTTATAACTTTTAAAGTAGACAAAGCATTTCATAAAGAAAAAAAAAGTGTTTGGTAATGTCATTTGAGAAATTCTTCTAGAACAGGTATTAGCAAAACAAGCGCTTTTAGGAGAAGCTAGAAATTTAACCTCGAGTTTCTTCTTTTCTGAGATTATACCAAAAGGCAAGGTTTTCTGTACCGACCCATACCGCCTGGTATTGGGCAAATTTTACCCATCTGATAAGTTGGTATATTAGGGGGCTCAATACAGTACTGTACTGACACATGGTACAGTTGCTGTCTTGCCTCCAGCAGTGTACCATGCATCAGTATGGGTGTGTACAGTATCGATGCAACCCATACCTGTAACCTACAAATATGGGTCCAATAATAAGACTAAAAGCCATGCCAAAACGCATTTTTCATTTAAGAACTTGAATGGATGAGAATTTTGAAAATTACTTTTAAAAAAAGCAGAAGCAACACCAAACACATCTTTAAAGCTTCAAGATTGTCTAAGGGTCATAAGAATCAAGCAATTCTGCATTTCTCCATCAACCGAATATTTGTACCTTTATTACAAAAAATAAAATATGACCAGGATGAAGTTATCTCAGAGAAAATAAATCTGCATGCAAGCATATTTAATAGAAGAACTTTACAGAGAATTACTAATAAATTCGAAGTTACTTACAAGACCCAAATCTAGTTGCACACCATCCCAGGTTTCGAGAGATTGCCTTGTAGATATGCTGTAGTTTTTGTATTGGGCATCAATATCAACATCCTACATGTAAAAAAAGAAAAAAAATGATACTGTAACCTTAGACAACCAAGAAAGAATAAAATACCAGAGTATGATCAAAAAGCAGTCGAATCCATTGCTACATAAGGAAACTACCCATTAAGAAGAGGTACTAAAATATGTGTCAGCAAAAGGGTAAGACTAGGGTAGCATGAATGGGAGTTGTGAAAATAAATTTGAAAAAGCTTGCAATAATACCAGGCAGTGGCTCTCAATAGGAATATCTTGGAAATAAGGATTATAATAATTATGGTTATGGTTAAGCAGAAAAGGCGTAGTGCATATGCATATATAAGCAGAAAAGGAAAAGATGTTGAGTTTTTGACTTCGCGGAAATAATTAGTTGTTTTGCATTGACTAAAATTTCAGCACAGAATATAAGAATGATATTCAGATATGAATTTGGATTCACCTCAAACATCTCAGTCAATGGATCATTTTTGGTTGATGGTTGTCTTCTTCTTCTTCTTGAGTTCGCCTGAAAATTGTCAAACTCTGACTTAATCTTGTACCGTGTTTTCTCCAGAACATCTTCCAGAAACGCTTCTGCTACAGGATAAGTCAGCCCCTGTAAAAGCATAAAGTCATTGAATAGTATTGTGGAAGACATGATCCAAGTCAATTCCTTTGTTCTATGTGTGGGTTATATGATACTATACTGGTATATGGATGATTGGTGCATTCCCAAAGTATGTAGAGAAGAGCTCAGCATTTATTGTGGCGCTCATTAATATTAGACGAAGATCCGGACGCCTGGGCAGAAGGTCACGCAAAATTATAATAAGGAAATCCTCATTCATACCCCTTTCATGAATTTCATCCACCAGTAAATGACTGACACCTCCTAAATATGGCTCCTGAACCTGCCATCCATAAAGTAGCAAAAGGTAAGATTTGAAATAGATTATGCCTAGATGTAGAATAATAATATGCAAAGCATAATTCAAACAAAAGCAAACCAATAAGTTTCATGGCGGTAAGGTTCTGATCAGCTCTAGGCAAAATATTAAAATAATTGTTTCATTCAAAACAGTCCAAAGCTTTGGCACAAAGGGAAGATATCTGTTATAACCCTGGTTTCAACTCTATCTCTTTCAAAACTCTTACGCTTATGTTGCATTATTTTGCTTCAAATGAATTTTCAGGCACGCCAATAACTCTTGCTCAATTTCTCCCCCCCCCCAAAAAAAACATTTTTTTCCACCAAAAAAAAATATGGAAGGATGCTAACATTATTTCCTTACTAGTTGATCCATCTGCTAATACAAGTTTCTTGACATAAAGATGATAATTGGAAGAGAGTATTTTATTTGCAACCTTCAATGTTCCTATATACAGCTATCTTGTCCTTGATCCCTGGTTTCTAGAAACTCAAAAAAACTCAATGGATTAAATTTACATAGTTTATAAAAAGGAAACTGCTATGTTTCCTAAGAACCCTCCAGAAAGGGTGTAAAAATGGTTCTCTTCACACCATATACAGAGGGTTGGTTGTTAATTTAGGATCACAGAGCCAGCTAATATGTTTGATGGTTCAGAAAAGAACCATGAGCTGAACATTTTGGGGAGGTTTCGGGGGAGAACAAATATTTTGCTCATAAAAGTGAGCATCACAATATTTGATGCATATGAGAAAATAAAGTAGTGAAAATGTTGGTAGAAGGAGGTAGAATATATTATTCGACAGAACTGGGACATCTAAACTTGAACATAGGCATGGAAGACCTAATATGTAGTTTTATAAAAAAACATAGCGGAGATAAAAATTGCAATGTACCTCAGCCTTTGTCCCTTCATTGTTAGCCTGACGTGGATAACCACATCCAAGCTATCTTATATGCTAGGGCTAGTGCAATATTAAAGATAGCCTACAAGGTTTTATTTCAATCTTGAGGTTGTAGAACAAACCCAAATTAACCAAACCACTAAAGAAGAGAAAAAGATGATGCGAGCAACCAACTTATGAACCATAGCAACAGCTATGCCCATCAATAATACTGTACAATTTTATTCACTTAATGAATAGCTGACACAATGCTGAGAGTTATTTAATCAGAAAATCTAGCAAACTCTTACTTGTGTTACACACAGAAGACAGGACATTGAAAACATGCTGTTTCTTCAACCTCTCTGGCAAATATCAAGTTCAGCAGCATAAGATGATATAGTTTTAATTTCTTAAAATTTAAATATTCATAGATGGGGAAAAAATGATTAAAGTGTCATATAAGAATAGGAAAATAATAAGAATGATCGAAATAGAACCACAAGGAATAGGGTGTAGCTGTTTTAAGTTGCCCAAAAAAGCAGTATCAACAACTCGAAAATCAAATGCCCAACAAACTAAAGTTTATCAGGTATTGATCTCATTAAAAAAAATGAAATTAATTAAAACAAAAACAGATAACAGCATCATGGCAGGAATAGACATTCAAATGGGAAATATCCTCAGTACCAGTCTCCGAAGCAGTACTCCAGTTGTGCAAAATAGAAGACGTGTTTGAGCTGAACGTTTTGCTTCCAATCGGATCTGGTAACCAACAGTTTCTCCAAGATTCTCACCCCTTTCAGATGCAATTCGTGCTGCAACAGATATAGCAGATATTCGACGTGGTTGAGTACATATTATGTTGCACTCTGCCCCACGAAGACGTTCTATTTCCTCCTCCAGTATGAACTGAGGTAGCTGTGTAGTTTTGCCACAACCAGTCTCTCCAGATACAACAAGTACCTAGACTCCCAGAACAAATTGGAATGTCAAGTAATCACAAATTATAAAGCAACTTTAAGAAAAGGACACTTGCTCTAAGAAAAAGACAACTTGAATACATTCAATATGCTTGAACAAGTTAAACAGTTAATATGAGAGGTTTCTGAGAAAGGGAGTCAGTTCATGAAAAAGTACAAAAAGGGAACAAGAACTTTGTAAGCATACCAAATTAGTTGAAAGAGATTACTAAGCTACTATAAGTTGGACAACAGTTTTATATGGGTAAGCAGCATTGCTCCCTTACTGATAGCATTTAAATTTTGTGTATCTAAAATAAAGGTGAAGATTGATGCTGGTTATGAAATCAATAGTTTGTGCAAATAGCTATGTGATAGCCAAAGAAGGATATATTTCCCATTGCAGAATAAAATCAATTCTCATCTATGATGATGCGATAACTATCTAATGGTTGATATTAGCATCCATTTCTTTGTTATAAAAAAAAGAGGTGATGAAGTATAAAAGATACTTTTCTATTAAGCATGGGAGGTACTCAGATAGGCCTTCTGATGAACAAAATATTTAAATATTATAAATTTAATCTAGAACTTATAGTTACCATTATATGTACTAGCAAAGAGGCACATATAATGCATGATTAAAACAAATAAAATAAGTCTATAAACTATTCAGATTACTGTATTAGATACAAACAGTTAAAATGGAATAAATTGGAAATTAAAAAAAACTAAATTAAATTCAAAAATTATGAGACAATATAGAAAATAAAGAATAAAAGAACATGATACAAATATATTAATCTAAAAGTGCAAAATGGGAACTAGGAATGCAAAGTAGTACAAAAAAATCCATAAAGTAGAAAATGAATATCAAAATAAAATAAAATAAAAAACAGAATTGACAAAATAGATTATACCTACAAGTAAAACTAGAATGAACATACAGAAAAACAACAAAAAAATAAAAGCAAACAAAAAGAAGTGCAAAACAAGAACTAAAATAAGAAGAAAATAATATAGGGAAAGTATTAAAACATCAATTGAGATATGCAGCTTCAGGTAAGGGTAGCAATGGGTCAAGTTGGGTGAACATGAGGGTCGGGTTGGATAACTATCAACTCGAACTTGATCCATTTATTAAACAAATCAAATATCCAAAATTGAACTTGACCTCTTTATTAAATAGGTAACCCGGCCAAACCCATATATCCTATTTAATAAACAGGTTGGATCATGCTAAAGAGTTTAACGGTTTAAATAGGTTAAATAGCTCTCGAACTGCTCAAGTCATGACTTTTCAACCCGATCCAATTATTAAACATGTTAAAATAGGCTAGATAGCTCAGGACTCTAAACATGAATCCAACCCATTTAATGAACAGGTTAAGTTGGGTCAACCTATTTACAACTTGGACTTGTTTGTGCCAAAACTTAACCTGCTTATCTCACGTTAGTTGAAGGTCAGGTTGGCGGGCTGGATCATAAATTGTCATCCTAGCTTTAGGCTAATTTGTTCTTTCCAGATCACAAAAGCATCTTATACCTGATTATCTGCTATAGCTTTTAAAAATTCATCTTTCACTTTGAATGCTGGTAGTTTCTCCCTGAAAGACTGCATTGCTCTTGCACTTGGGGTTGCCTGTTAAAAAAAAAAGACAGTTTAAATGATAAGTGGCTGAGACTTGACTCACAGTCCAAAGCAACCTTGTTCATCTCATTTCATGCAGCATTTGGATAGTGAAGCAAATTAGTGGCTTCTACAGATGTACCTTCCGAGAGTGTTGCAAGTCCCTAAGTTCAATATTGAACTTCTCCTTGAAGGCATTATCATCTTCTGTTAATTCAGGTTTAGATACAGCCATGTTAGGCACAGATTGTCTGGCCATCTGAATGGATGTGCTGGCGGTATCATTAATAGTCAATGTTTCTTTTGATCTAGCTAAGAGGTTTTCCACTCTTCTCTCAGTCTCTGTAGACATCTTAATCTGCACAGATGTGATGGATAACAAAACAATGTTATCTCTGCATCCGGATATAATATGTAACCGACTAATAAATTAAAATATGATATACCTCTTTCTGTGTTGATCCATGTCGTTCATCAAGATCGGCCCGGTAATCTGGCAAAGGAACTTTGCTAAACACAAGTGTCTTTCCTTTGTTGTATGCATGGCTTTCTTCCCCCAAATAAGTAAACCATAAAAAGGAAAGGATCATCAGATGTAGATCTTGGCTGCTTGCAGTCTATTAACAAGTAGATAACAGCCAAAGCAAGAAGAGTTCCAGACACAAGCAAGAAGGCTCAAAATTCTAGGCACTGACAGTAATCTGACACAGATGCATAGAATGGTTTTTCCTTGAATAACAGAGAGCATTGAACAACATCATGTTTGATAATAGAGCGACAATATAGTTTATATAATCATATTCTGAGCAGTAAAAAATAAGAAATGAAACTATAGTAGAAACCATAGGATAATGTACAGTATAAAAGACTGATTTGAAAGGAATAGAATATGCTATTTAAGTGAAACAACCAAAGCAAACAAAATTAAAAATCCTTACAAGTGCAGGCCTTGTCTTTGAGCCATATCTGCAAGAACATTCTGCCCATCACGCCCGAAATTCCGCTTAACTATCAGCTCCTGCTGCCCGCCTTCCTTCAATTGTTTTATTTTGTTCCACCATTCATTCTCATCCAGCTTTTCCACCTGAAAGAGGTACAAGCAAGCAACATGGATCAACTCGTTATATTAGAATAGTAGCACAGATCAAAACTTTAACATTAAAAAATTAAAGTTTAATCCCTATAGAATGAACTGATGAGGAGGTTTCCAGGTTATGGGACAGCCGTAACAAAAGTTAGCAAGTTAACAATAAAATAATAAGCTTGATATCTATCAAACCAGAGTCTGTTGATTTGGGCCGGTGAGTGTGGGAGAGCTGGTTTAGAAGTAGGAAAATTCAATAACAGATAACAGAGGAAGGGCAAGGACAGAGGAAAAAAACCATGCGTCCAGTACAGAAGTTAAGACAGGGACCTAATATTGTTGTTTGGAGGAATTTTTGACTATTCCCAACAAGGAAGAATGGCTACATAAACATCTTCCATTCAGTACAAAAAGGAAGGACTGACATCGCATAACTGATAAGAATGAGTTCATAAAAGACAGTTGGTTGTTACAGCTTCCGATATCAACAAGCATAGAAGCTTGTGTGTTAATGAATAGTATCTCGGTCTCAATGATGAGGCTGTATTGAGCCCTTTTAATATCAAAATAAAGTTGTAGATATCCTTGTCCATGTTTATATGATCATGAGGCTCACTATGATGAGAAGGTGAATAGCCATACCTTGATATTCAACATGGGGGTAACTCCATGGCATATGGAGATTAAGGAAGTTCTGGTGAAGAAAACTGAGACAGCATCATCTAATATCCTAGCTTTGCACCATTTTAGGTCATAGAAAAGGAGGGGAACATTACTGACCTAAAGGTTGTCCAGATATTTGAATTTGCCTCCAGGCAAGACATATGCAAGAAAATTCAAATCATCTAATGATATTGTGATGGATCACATTTATCACCTCATGTTACATTTTAGAAAGATGCTTTGATGTATCGTAAACATATGCAAGCTAAAACTATAGGACTTAGAAAGGATGAGTGGAAGATACTCCTCAAGTGGCAAAGATGATGAAGGAACATAGCCTAAAACCTGAGTTTAAAGAGAAGCCTGATAAGAATACTATTATAGTCCTCAATTGCATTAGTCAAGGATGTTGTCTTTTACAAAGTCATAAAATGAAGTGTGAAAGGTGAGAAAGGTGAGAATGAAGGCACATAGTAGCAAGGAAGTTCATATTCCCTTTTTGTTTTCTCTATGAGGATTTAAAGACCCAAACTTCATAATGGACATGATAATATACTCCAGACAAAAGGTTAGAAGTCAAGGTAACACATAGCATACGAAGCTTCTCTAAATTTTGATCAGAAGAATGAGATTCCCATAGCACTAGCAGTATGTGTATAGCACCTAAGATGCATTATCAATCTCCAGAAATAATTATATCTTACAACAAAAGACCCTGTTATAATCTATTCACCATTATAAACTTTTTACAATCTATTCACCAATTGGACCATTGACACTAAGTCCAGAGTAACACAAACGCCCCCCTTTACTAAAAAGTTTGATCTGTATGGTTGTCACTACGCTAGACAACCTCCACAAATTTGGCTTCTTCTTTTTTCAGAAAAAAAAAAGAAGAAGAAGAAAAAAAAGGAGATACAGCCAAGATCTTGTCAATCTTTCCTTCCATTACGAAGGAAGAAAGAAATAACCTAGCGGCTAAGCTGAAAACATACCTTGAAGGACAACCTGAAGACCCAACAACGTTTTGCAACTTCGTCATAATTGAAAGAGGGGAGTCCTCCATGATCAGGGATAGCTTAACAGAGAGCACCTAAAGACTCTAATCACGAGAAATTTCAAAAACTAGATTGATGATTCCGAACATCAAATCTCTAAAGAAGATTCTTGACCAAGAAATTAGTCCAACCCATGGAATACCAAGAACTCCAACTGAGAGAGGTGGGTGAATCAAGTTTGAAAAACCGAATACAAGGGGCCTAATGAGGGTGAGTTATACTCTAGGAATTAAAAACTCTTTCTTTTAAGAATTGCGTGCTAAAAGAACATATATGTACACGGTTATGAAATAGAAAAGAAGAACGGGGAAAGGGACATTGAAAGAGGGGGGGAAGGGTGTCACCTCGCCGGCCATCTGCCGGAGGCGCTCGGCTCTCCACTGGGGATCCCACCACCGCTGCTCCCCGCGGCCTCCGCCGCCACCCCTTCCCCCGCCGCCCCTGCCGCCGCCGCCACCTCTTCCGCCGCCTCCTCTTCCGCCGCCGCCTCCACCTCTTCCGCCGCCGCCTCTGCGGCCGCCCTGGTAGTTGGGGCGGTACGACATGGCACAAGGATGCCGAAGAGCGATCCCCAGGGGAAGACGGAGACGCAGAGGGTTTGTCCAATAAGCCAAGGTGCGGTGACCACAGCCAACGGACATTAGGAAAAAACCAGGACGAACTTATAGGGCAACTTTATACGGTGGTTTCTGGAACGGCTGAGCCCATGGGATTAGGCTTATGTGCGACTGTAGCTATAAATTCCCGGTCCGGCCCAACTTTAGCCCTATCACGTGCTAAAAGCATGTCTTCTGTCAGGGGAACAGCACGTGTGAGACGCACGTGGTGTGCCGGATGCAAGAGGGTACACGAACGGTTGGTGATCGCATAAAAAGTGAGCATGGATGGATATGATTCCTGTTTGTAAATGCACCTTCGACTTTTGGATTATACAGTAAAGCGTCAGTTGAGTATCACTCCGATGAGCAAATTAAATTATGCGCACGTTTCTTGCTAGAGAAAATGATAAATATAGTACACCTTGGGAATTTGAGTTCATGGAGACAAAGTGTCATTGATAATAGTAATTCAAGTGTAGTTCAATCTCTAGGAATTAGATGGTCAATTTTTACAAGCAAGAATTATTTTTCTTTCCGGATGCAGAAGCATAAATATACATGTATTCTCAACACGCAAGAATGTTTACATGGTTTAATGTAATTAGACAAAACTTGTCACAAAAATACATAATATTTTTATAAGGTTGCAAGTAGATTGGATTAACTTGATTTTCATCTAGAATCAATCTAACCTTGATCTAGTACAATCGAATAGGAGTTAATTAGATTAGGCTCGAATTCAGAAACATGACCCATTTCATATGTAGATTAGGTTTGGAGTCTTAAATTCTCAATCGGAATGCAAATTGACTCGAATTGATCCCAAGTAGGTATATTATTATGTATATGAAATTAGTCTTTATTTCACGATATAATTTGTCGAGAATATATATTGTTTATTATAATTTTGTATGGTTGTCGATCAAATTTTAGTCTTTATAATATTTACATGTTGTTTACTACTGTTTTATTGCATGATATGTTTATAATATATTTAAGTAACAAACTTACATATATTTATAATAGTTTGTGCTTGGATTACTTTTGATTTAATTTGACCCAAAATCTAATGGATTAATAAAATTAATATCGCTTCTCATCTAATCAAGCCCGGAGGTTACTAATTTAGGTTTTTTTTTTTTTTTTACCTGATTCAAATATGAGTTAGATCTGGGTTATCTCCATTCCTGATCCCTCCAAGCCACTTCCATCCCTATTCTTTAGCGATGCTTGTTTATCAAGCCTATAAAAAGAATAATCAAAACAAGCCCTATGCATCTTGTCCTTTATATTACCACCACATCTATTAGCCATCACTTGCCCTTATTGCTGCGACCATTAAACACTTGGTATATTTTTCATATCTCTTTTAGAAATTCTAGTCAGGCTACATTCCAGGTTTTGATATTTTTCATTTTGTTTTCTTTTTACATTTTGCAAGAGAAAGCTATAATACAATGAAGTGCTCTGTATCAGGAGAATTGAAGAAGAAAATTGCTAAATATTTATGTGCATGCATGAATCTCATCCACATTTAGCATCAACCATACTTTCCCTCTTATTTATAGTTGAAGTTTGGATGGAACTCAAATTGCATATGGTTGATTTACTTGAATCCATTGTTGTATTTGGATCAAGGCAACTTCTTAAACCTTTCCCTTGTATCCCATTGGGATGGTGAAAACTGCTAGGAGGAGTGGCAGCCAAGGAGGGGACTAAGATAGGAGGCAAGAGAGAAGGTAGGATGGTGAAAGATAGGATCTACAAGGGCATTGCAGATTTGCAGCTTGATTTGTAGCTCGAGGTCCAGCTGCGGGTTTATAATAGCTCGCCCTGCAACTAGACATGCAGTGCAATCTTGCAATATGCCAAACAACCTCTATTTCGTTTTTTTTTTCTTTTTCTAACATTCATCGTCCAAATGCAGCATACGACCTAAACCAAATTAAACGGTGAGGGCATGTCTGGCATCACCTCTATTTTTTTTTATTTTTACAACAAAATCACATAAACAAAAACAAAAACATGCGTGATATTGTTGTGTTTTATTTTTTATTTTTTGGTCAAAACGGCATTTCAATTCCAATAAATCTTTATTTTATTTTTTATTCTTTGAGAAAGTATTTTTGTTATTTTTAAAAATAAAAAAATTCATACTTTCAATAATTTAAAAAATAAAAAAATCATATTTTTTACTACGACCGACAACACTATTTCCAACCCTGTTGTCTTTGCCATCTCACTGCTGTCGCAACCATATCTTCATAATCGTCGCCAAACTAGAGTTGTTATTTTCATTGCCTTCACTACACTGCAGGCCTCCTTTCATCATTATTGCCACCAATCAACCCCATCGCATCCACCATACAAATAACATCATTGTTATTGTCTTTAGTCGCATCGTAAGTATCTCATCACCACTGCCATTGCCTCCGCACAGTCGCAACTATTATCACCACCTTCACCATACTGCTGCCACCCTATTAGTTCTATTACCTCAATCATTACTAATGATATTTTCGCCACCACCGCTATGTTTATATTTTAAAAAATAATTGATTAAACCAAGCATATTTATATTTAAAACTTAAAAAATAGAAATAAAAAAATTATTTTTGATTTCAAAAATATAAAAAATAAAAATGATGCCGGACATTAGCATGTCAAAGATTTTATCAATCTAAACTTTTCAATACAACTACCTATTCAAGTTAGAATAAAAAAATGATGCATTTTTTCATGCCTTAAATTCAACATACATTATTTGATTTTGCGTATATCATTTTCAGTGTCATCCAAGTTGGCTCCACTTTAGCGAACACCAAACAAATAGATCACGGGATTTATGAAAATTTAATATTTGTTAGTTTCCATAATCACATTTCATTCTCCATCTTTAAACTCACAATCCAATTTAATTACATTCATCAATCAATCTTTATAACTAAAAGTATTTTCATAACATTAGAAAAGAAAATACAGTGAGATGTCACACAAGGTCTAACGAGGACGGTAACCAAAGACTGCATAAATATATGATGGGCTCGGCTTATTGCTGACGTTGCTAACCAGGACAATGGATGCCATTTTTTTTTTTCTCACAAAAAAAAAAATAGAGGGAGTGAAAAAAACCTCACCTGCAAAGTAACTTTCACTGGCCCCTTTTTCGCTGAAGAATATTCAATACAGACACCAGCACCACCTAAGTAACCAAGCAGATCACGGGGGCATCCGGTCTTCATATTTAATCGACGTCCGTATATTTCGAACTTGAGCCATTCTGGTGGCATCAAAGCTCCGTTTCTACTATACTATTATTTTGGTGCTACAATAAATGATTTATATTTATTTTTTTCTTGCACTTAGCGGTTAGCATCAGAAGTTGTTTTTTTGTTTTTTTTTTTTTTTTTTTTGACAGTGACGGACTTCCTTATTATTATTTTTTTTAAGCACCGAGAGAGAGAGAGAGAGGCTGGGTTTTGACGGGCGGCCCCGATAATTATCCACCCAAGGAGAAGCAATTAGGGATCGATCACCAAGGCCGTCCCACGATCGATCCTGGACGTCCATCCTCGCCCGAGCCACAGCTATTCCTACACGCTTCTACCCCAATCGCCTCGCACCCAGGGGACGATCTCTCTCTCGCACCGCTCCGCCTCTTGGGCCTCTCGGGAGAGAAGAGGCGATTCCGCTCCCACGCCACGTCCTAAGGTAACTACCCTTCTCTTCCAGGTTCTTCCTTCTTCTCGTAGACGCAAAACCCTAAACAGAGGACTCGCACCTCTTTCGAGATGGGATCTCAAGTAGGTTTTGTTTCCATGCCTATAATCATATATAGTTTTTTTCCGGATTTTGGTGTTGCTTAGTTCCGGATAGGTGAATCTAAATTAAATCAGTACATCCGTGTCGGTTTCTATTGATATATATATATATGCTCCCTTTTATCTCTTCTATTCTACATTCAGTCCGAATCCGCGACAGTTGACCCTCCGGTGCCGAAATCGGTATGAGTATCTATTTTTCCAGAAATCAAGGAAGGGGCAATCCTAAATATTAGTCATCAATATCTCCACTCTCTTTCCTCGATATTCTTTAGACTTGAGAGCTTATGGCCTAAGTTCAGCCCCGTCCTATAGAAAACCTTTCCTTGCTGTTGTCTGGTTCCGATTTCAATCATCTAGGGCTAGTTAATGATGCAGCGCCTCCCTACTATATGCCCAAATGATCAAATTAGGATCTTGATCTACTTTTATATGTAGAGTAATAACACTTTATGCAAATCACCATTTGATTTAGCGCAGATGTATTCTAAGCCCGGTGCATTATCAAGTTAAATGCCTTATATATTTCTTCTTATCCCTATGGCTAACCATGTTGCATAGTTTTCCTCTTATGTCTAATGTTCTAATTGTTATTTCAAAGTTGGACTCACTAAGAATTAGCATGGTCCCACGTGCCCCTAGATAACTCACCATTCAGCTGTACAGGTTTCTTTGAAGAACTTGCTGTCTCTAATCAGATTTAAGTACTTGATGTCTCTTTTTGCAGTAATTTTTCTTGGTGCGCGGTGCGTCAAGAAACATAAGAGCATGTGCAGATGACTCGCGCGGGCTGTAAATTGGGATTCTTTTGGTAAAAGCTACTGTGAATTGACTACTGGTGTATGACATCTATTCTGGAACAAAATGAAGAGAACAGAAAGGAGCAAAGAGGCTCATAGGAGGAACTCTAATGAAGGCAGTGCAGCACGTACAAGACCTCTCAGCTTTGAGGAGATTATGTTGAGACGAAAAAAGAAACTTGCAGCAGGCGCAGAAGGAGCCAGTGGATTGAGGGAGCCGTATGTGAAACATGATGCCAAAGGTGCCTCAGATCGTGCAGAACCTGATGAGGCCTACAAGAGCCCAAGGGTTCTGAAAGACACAGTGAGAGGGAGCTCTAGAAGGACGGAAGACGTAGTCATAAAAAGGGAGGGAGATCAGTTCAAAGGGAGCTCCAGGAAGATGGAAGAAGTGGTTTCTAAAAGGGACGGGTACCGAGCAGAAGGTAAAGAGAAGGGAAAGCTTGATCATGAAGCTAACATTAAGGCGAAGTCCAGCTATAGTAAGAGGAGTGGCGATAGAGAAAGCAAAACTGAAAGGCAGAGCCACCATAGGAGCAGAACTGGTGACTGGTTGGAAGCTGATTCTGAGAAAGAATTCGAAAAGAAACGACCCAAAGATATAGTGGAAAAAGATAAAGGCAAGGAGAGAGACAGAAGGCCTAAAGGGGAGGCAAAAAGAAAGTACCATGGTCATAATGATGAAAAAAGTAGATCAGAGATTGATGGCTCAAATTCGAAGAAACATGATTCTGGAAAATCACGAGATGAGTATTCAGAAAGAAATGACCGGAAGAAAGAGCATTCAAAAGCTTATTTTGAAGAGCTGAGGTCAAAAAGGAGAAGGTCTAGGAGCCGGGAGTTTGATCGAGAGCGAGATAGGAGGTCTGTGTCACATTCACCTAGGGCAAATAAACGTTCATTCCATGGACGGGATTATGAAGAGTCGCCATTCCCTTCACTTAAAGATAAGTCAAGAGGGAAGTACTCTGATGGTGATAAGCATAGAGCTTCTGGAAATGGTGGATATGCTAGTGGCCATCACCGCAAATATGGGAGTGGGCTTGGTGGCTACTCACCAAGGAAGAGAAGAACTGAGGCAGCAATTAGGACTCCCTCTCCACCTATTCGCTCCCCAGAAAAGAAAACTGCCACATGGGATCAGCCTCCTCCAGGAGCAAACCATGCTGGTTTGGGATCCACACTTGCCAATTTCCAGTCATCTATCACACCTGCCACAGCAAAATCCCGGCCTACTCCTTCAAAAGAGACCACATCAGTAGTGATGAGTGCTTCTGTCGACTCTGTTCAGCTAACACAGGCAACCCGTCCCATAAGAAGACTTTATATAGAAAATTTGCCACCATTAGCCTCTGAGAAAACTGTGATTGATTGCCTTAATGATTTCTTACTCTCATATGGTGTTAATCGTATCCAAGGAGCTAATCCATGCATTAGCTGTCTAGTAAGTGCATACTTTAGCTCATGTAAACAAGTGATCTTATGTTTACCTTTAGAATTCATTATGCGAGGAAGTTGTGTTATTGGTCTAGTCATCATCCTCATGTTATTCTACTGCAGATAAACAAAGAGAAGTGCCAGGCTCTTGTTGAATTTCTCACACCAGAGGATGCTACTGCAGCTCTTTCTTTTGATGGCAGATCTCTGTTTGGATCTGTTCTCAAAATCAGGCGCCCTAGAGATTTTGTTGAGGCAGCAGTAAGAATTCTAATTGTGCTCATCCTTTTTATTTCCTGTTTTAAACCTATCATTCTCTATACTAATATCAATAAGGAGTTTTAATTATGATACATGTTTATTATGTTAATTGCTGAGAGTATCAATATATTTTTCTGGTGTATGTGCTGATTGTGCATGAGTTTGTTTTGGCTGACTTTTGTTTTCTTTTCCCCCAAGGAACCGTGTTCCTTTTTCTTGGCTTGAAGATTTAAACACTGATTTGGAGGCTTTTTTTTTTTTTTTGGTGTGCTCCAGTTTCCATGCCCATTTTCTTTTCTTTTTGTCCTTTCATTTTTCATAACCTCGTTTTTAGCATGAGGAGTTGAAACTTCATGTCTACCCATATTGATTTTATTGGATCTACTGCTTCTTCGGATAAAAAGACATTCCAGAATTTCATTTTGCGGATATAAGTAGTTACTTGTGCTTTGACAACTATGGATGATGTCAGGTTACAACTAGTGAATCGAAAAAAAAAAGTGTCAGGAATGGGCAAAACTTCTTGTCATAGATACTATGTGATGTTGAGTAATTTGTCAACTTTGCATGGTTTACAAGCTTGAAGTTGAGGTATGTTGTTGTTGTTGTTATTGCTATGCATCCCTTTTACATATCTTGTGAGGTGCTAATTAATAAGATATTTTTTGGAAAATTTCTGATGGCTGAAAATTCATGTACTTCGATTTTGGGAAATAGTTTGTCACTGACAGACTATTTAACACTGTTCTTCACAGAGAAGCAATCTTGTGTTCTAAAAGCCTATAAGGCATAACCATAACCATCCAGCCTTTCCAAACTATGTTGGATGGCTCTAAAAGCCTATAAGGAATATAAAAGTGAATTGCGGTTATATCATGAGAAAGGGAGGATCAATGGATCGTCTTATGTGAAGATGTAAGATTAGCATCCCTAGATAGGCATGGGAGTTATTATATGCTCTAGCATAAGGGCAGCGTTATGTCTCATATATATAACAGTCCTTTAGTATGGCTGACCCTGATTCTATGTCCAACATAAAATTAGCAACTTGACAGTGCACCACATATGCCTGACCTCTTTTATTCATTAGGTCATCTGCCATATATGATGTTAAGTAATTATATTATCAATTTTCAAGAAAAACATGTACTTTACATGAACAATTATCCTGGCTGTTCATGCAAGAGATTCTTCTTACTTGTACATTTTTTCCTTTAACACTTTGCAAGAATTATACGTAAATTTTTTTCAGTTTTTATAATTTCTGTCATCTTCTCACATTGTTAACGCCAACAGTTCTAGTTTTTAAGAAACCTCCATACTGGCACTCTGTAAATCTCATCCTCCAAAATTCCAGACTCTTGATGATTTCTACCTAGTCCTTTATACAAGATTGTATTTGACCATCATTTCTCAAAAAAGTACTTCACGTCTTTCAAAAAAAATTGTTGGCTTCCTTAATTGTTGCCTGTTGCAGAGTTTAAATAAATTCAATTATGTCTAGTTGGGATGTTTTATGTATATGAACGATCATATGCAAGGTAACTAGTTCTCATTTAAATTTTGGGAGTGAATTCTTTGAGTTTAGAGGGTGAACTCAAGGGTGAGCCTTGGTGCAATGGTAAAGTTTCTCCATTTGTAACCTGGGTGTTATGGGTTCAGAACACAGAAATAGCCTTTCCGCGTGGTGGGGGTAAGGTGTATATATTTGATCCTCCCTAGACCCCTCACTGGTGGGAGCCTTGTGCATTGAGCCACCCTCTTTATTAATTCTTTGAGTTTATTTTATCTTCTTCTATCTCCTTTCATTTGCTCTATGTGAGCTGGTTCTCGTTTCTCAGTACCTCATGAACTGTCTCTTCATTTTCATGATATATGGGACCCATTTAGTCCAGTAGGAAATAATCGCTGTTTATATAAAAAAAATCCTTATCTAAGGTCATGATCTTCTCAGTTGGTAGTTATGCATTCTTTGCTGATTCATTTGATTCATATTCATCTGTACTGTGAGGACTAGAACTAGAAAAATGTTCCTACAACTGTCATTTTATTTTGCAGCTTAATTGAGTTCGCAATGCTTTGTAGCTTCTTTCTGACCTAATCACTTGACAATGTGATGCATGTATATCATGTTTTTTCTTTATGCTACTTATGCATGAGTTCAGTTCTGCTGCTGTCACCTTCTTTTAGCTATTCTTTTCTTGAGGCACTTCTGTATCTGCCTCTGTTGCCACTACAATAGTTGTAATGTTTAAAAAGTTAATTTTCTGTATTCCTTTTCCGCTGCTCATCTACACTTGAACAGAATTGCAGAATGTCTATCCTGTCACATTGATTTATTATTAAACCATTAACTTATTCAGTATCTACTCTACATAACTTGAAAAAGTGTGCAAATGACTTATGCACCCAAAGTGGAGAAACTGCTTTATTTTTATTTACTATTGTTTCTTAACATTTAGAATTTTTTATCTTAATTTTGTTGTGATGTTTTCTATTGACTATTTGACATTTTCATAATCAAGAGTGAAATTTGAAAGCATGTCTCATGCTATAGCTTGGTGTTCTCAAGATAATGTGCTTCATCTATTATCTTACAACTCCTTGCATCTTGAAAAATCATTAAAGATTGCCTTACAAACTTCTCAAAAAATACATGTCTCATGCCATAGTTTATTGTTTTTGAAAATGATTGCTTATTCTACTGCAACTTACAACTCCTTGCACTCGAAAGGTTACTAAAGATTGTTTTCTAAGCTTTCACAGCTATTTTTTTTCAATTTCAGTAGTTTTTGGTTTGTGCAAGACATGATATCTTTGTATTTATAGGTGAAATCTTATCTGACAATCATGTTGGAATCTCTTTTAAATAGGGTATTTTTATTGGGTGTGTCATAATTCACATTCAGGATCGCGACAAAGCGAGGACTATATAAAGCAGACTTCCAGGTGTAGTGCAATGTTGATGATTGCTGCTTATTTTCAAAACTAGTTTCTGGTGGCTCATTTTGACTTGGTAGAGTCCTTTCTGGTGACTCATTCCATGGCGTTTGCTTTAATTTGATAGCAAACTTTACAAAGTTATATTAGATGAGCTCTTAGAATGCTGGCTGGCACTTTTGCACCACTTGAGGGTTTAATATCACAGGGTCCAATCAACAAAGTTAACTACTAAGGCTTTTATTTGTCTTTGACTTCTGAAAGAAAAGCATTCAGCTTATCTATTCTTCATCCGTAATTGTGGATAGAGACATTTAGGTTGCAGATGGTGATGACATTGCTGTCATTAATGCAAAAAAATCTGGTCTAAGGGTGTAACTGTAATAAAAGCCAGCAACAATGTGTTTTTTATCCTTACTGCATGTCTTGTATGCAAAGGTGTTTTAAAGTATCAAATTGAAATGGAGCTATGGAAAATTCCTTTTTGTGCTCTATTATCTACCCATGCTACCACCTTTTTTCTAGCTTTTGTGGTTGAGATTCTTCTGTTCAGTCTATTCTCTCCTGGTTAATATTTTATCTGCTTCAAAACAATAATATTTTTCAGTATTAGGTGTTAGATAGAGGAGTATTCAATTCAGAAAAGTGAACAAATTTTCATTTGCCTATTATCATTTCCTAGTTTTCTGTGAAAGTACAAAATTGACCTGACACATTACTTTGGCTAAGATTTGAGGCCACTTGCCTTTATCTGGAATATAATTAATTGCATGTGATATAGGAGCCAGTTTTAAGTAACCCAACCATCATTTCATGTTTCTTTCAGCTCTATCTGAGATTAACCTTCTATAGATTCATTTAATGATTCTTCTTTTCTTTAAGAAATAGTTTTGAATGATTTTTGCCAGCCGAACATATCTGAACATTTGTTGTTTGGGCTTGATACAGGTAATTTATATCTTGTGATTTAGTTCACTTTTTGTCACCTAGTTATCTAAATTCCTTGACTACTAATTCTTTTTGATGATGTTAAAAAAAGGTGGTGGATGGCCTATTATCTATTTGGCTATGGAATTGCTTGCCATAATCCATTGTTAAAGTAGTCTCTAGATGTGCTTTAAATCTTTGTATTCCCATACTTTCTCTCTGGATAACTTTCTCAATGAGTTTATTTTCTCTCATTTGTTTTGGTCTAAAACTTTGTCTTCTGTGAACTTTGGAGATTCCTTAACAAAATACTATGCTCATTGTTGAGTCCTACTAAACAAACACACTGCCATCTCTATGCTTGCTGTTTTTGTCCTATACCTCGTATGCTACTCTAGTGCCTCCGAAACTCCTAGATGGCCAAGTGCCAGGTACACTTAATAACATGAGGTGATGCTTGTTGCTTGCATATGTCTGGTTGTTTCATAGCCAAGCATATGCACTGTGTGCCTGAGCATGTCTGCAAGTTTTCTGCTTATGTCAAGTTTTTCACAAAATGTTGCACTCTGATCGAGTGCTAAGATTTTTTTATGATACCAGAGCACTTTTGAACTCCTGACATGGCAAATGGCTAGATGCCTGGTACAGTGACAGGAGGCAATGATGGTTACCTGCATGCAATGACTTTAGAAGATGTCAAACTTGAGCATAATGGAGATTGGATTGGAAAAATTGGATCATTTTTGATGCGATCATTGCCAAACTTATCATAATTAGAAATGCCATGTGGCGGAAATTGGTGAATCTTTTAGTTTGTGGATTTCTATTGATATTCATTTCAGATGGCTAAATTTGGTAGGAGCTTTTATTTATGATGATTATAGTTTTCATTTATGTTTCATGCTGGTATAATATGCTATAATTTGGTCCCATTCACCAAATCAATCCACAATCTTCCATAATAATGTTTGTTTTCTATATCTGATAATCTTCATGTACACATTGGTAGTAAATGAAAACTGCAACATCAAACAGTCACTTGAAGTCTTGAGACATGTTAAATAGTAGTATTCTGATTGAGGAATTCAACAGACATAGTGCAAGTATGATGGGAAAAATTCAAAGATTATAGATTCTGTCTGCTGTACACTGGGGTTATTTCATGAAGGTGTGATACTAGTGTATCAAATTTAAAATCAGCAAATCAGAAGATTGCTGTTTGGGGTGAAAATGATTTTCTGAAGGTTAAATTTATTTTCCATCAATAATATTATTGCAAATTTAATTAGAGAACTGCTAATAGATAGAAATTCTCCAACCTGCTCATTGTAGTCATTAACATAGGGTGTCTTAGGGATCGTGACCAACACAAGGGTATATGCTTATCATGTTTCTCGATTTATATATTATTATAATAGGATATTGTGCAATGAGAGGAAAGGTGATGTGCTCGAATGCCTCAACAATGTTAAAGCATGATACTTAAATAGATTTGATTCACTTGAAAGCAATTTCTCTTGATGTTATTCAAATTAATATGAAATAAATGTGTATATATTTATGCATCTTTGTGTATGTGTGCATGTATATACATACCCACCCACACACACACACACATATATATTAAGACACATATAATATATATTTGTTATCGTGGATAATATTCCTCTTTGTTGGTGCTTCAAAGATTGCAAGCATCTTACTTCTTTCTCGGTTCCATGGCTTATCAAAGTCTCTAGCATATGTGGCACTCCATCTTTAGGTTCTCTGCTACTTGAACGTTTAAGTGTCATTCTATTCCTGATTGCTGCTCATGCAGCTTTGTTTAGTGACCTTATCTATCAGTTGAGATCTTGCTACATGGTACATGGATAGGCATACTAATAAACTCTGGTTTATCTTATAGAGTCCTCTTTTTTCTGTGCCCATACACAAATGACAACACTTAGGCATTTTGGGGAGTAATGCGTAAAATGTTTGAGATTTTTTTTGTTCTGTGAACAATAGGAACCAAAATAAAATTTATTAATAGAAACTAATATTTATAATCATTGACAACAAATAATGCTTAATATGTAATATGAAATAGACAAGTATATAGAGATATATTTTATATGTGTGTGAACAATATAAATCATAAATAAAATTGTATATGATGCACTTAACCACTTCACTGAAGTACTAACATTATGCTCCTAAAACTATTTTTCTCATATTGCTAGAGCACCATAAGTACTTAGAAAGGAACTTGTCTTGTATATAAGGGATAAGCAGATCAATACCACCTTCCAAATATTTTAAAATTATTCTTAATTTTTCACAAATTGTTCCGTGCTTAAAAGTATGCTATTCAAAATTCAAACCCTTCTTTCTGGGTTTATATTGGATGAACTTTAAGACAACCAAACACGAGTAAAAAATAGGATAAACAAATTCAACTCTAAGTTTCTTGAGTCCTGCTTAATATAAGTGCAGATTGATGATTTGTTAGAAAAGCTTTGCTTATGCCTGTTTTCTGTTTTTATGTGATATTGATTATTAAACAACTGCTTTTAACATTTTTTTAGAATAAAGATCAGAAAAAATGAGGGGACACAGAGGGTCATCCCAGATGAATCAAACTCAAATAATTGAGTTTGGATTGTTTGATTTTGTTTGGTCTTCTTATAGTTGGGTCAATAGTGACAATCTAATACGGTATCAACTCATGTGAGCTTGCATAGTTCACTGGTGCTTAGCAAGGCTTTGTATGACTGGTACTATGCATATGGGGTTTGTATTCCATCAGTATGACGAAAATGGTTTGTGTATAATGGTGCATTATGAATTGATATTCTAGTTGTATTCTGTCAAGATTGTCCTATAAAGCCTTTCTACCATGTAAGAACTTATCAGATACAATCCTGTGACTTTAAGTATGCACCATGATGATCTTGACTGAAATCTGATTTAAATTAAGGATTTTCAAGAACTGTTTCAATCCAACATTGCCTATGTCTGCTTTAGATTTTATAATAACTTTTTATCAAAGCGAATGAGAGTTGTTTAAATTAAATATTTTTAACTAATTTAACTAAAATACCAATACAAATTGGCTTAAAACAAGAAGTTACTGAGTTTTTATTTGTCTCTTTCCTGAACTGAAGTATATGTTAAGATTAAATCAAAATACATCAGCTAATTTTGAAAGTTTTTCAAACATTTCTCTTCTCCTATGCAAGATTGTTTTCTTACTTGGTGACCATGTGTGGGTATCATACTATATCTTTGCTTAAACTAGCTTTACATTAATTGTTGTTCTGCATCCTTCTATTTGATCCCATCTTGATCTGCACATGCCACTGTAATACTGTGCAGTATCAGTAGTGCTTACTAATGAGTAGATGTAAATGAAATTTAACTTTGTTGTTTGTAAGCTCACAAATAGAAGGTTGAGGTTATGTAGAATGATTTTTTTAATGCCCTTTCTTAGAATAGTTCCCTCATTGCCATGCAAAAGGTTTTATTTGAGCACTAATGAAACTTGACGGTGCAGTAATGAATGTGGCATTTTAATTTCTTTGCTTAACCAAAATTAAAAAGTGCGACCATTTTAGAAAGCTTGACATGGTTAAAAAATACTTCAACTTGAAGTCCTGTTTGCCATTTCTTCTCTGGCGGCTTGTATTAGGTGTGTGTTGTTTAATGGAAGTGCATGCAGTATATATCCTCCCTGTTGATCTGATTCTTTGTTTCTGATAAAGAATTTGATGTTCAAACTATCAGGATCATCTTAAAGGTTCATGTCTTTATTGATGATTATGCCTTAGTGAACCCCTTCTAATGATATCTGTTGTTTTCTAGTCACTGCATCAATGAAACCATATCAAGTATGCTAGAGGAGGTACGGTGTCCTAAAATCAAATAATTTTACTTCTAAGATTCAATGTTCTAATTGCATTACCAGTCGACAAGCTGTTGAATAGAGAGTTCTGGGGTTCTAGGCTAACTAGTCAGAGGACTATTAATAATATTTACTGTTTGCAAAAAAGTTCAGACAAACTAACCATGTTATGAAACAAGCGTGGGGAAGTGATTTCAAACCCAATGCTGAAGATGTGATGTGGAAATGCAGTTGATGAGGTTAACAAAAATTGGTAACAAATGGGGAACATATCAAATGCTGTGAAAACAATTATGGAACATGTAAGAATTGTGTCAAAGTAGTTTTCCTATTATTCTTGACATATATTAGTCCACTTTACCACTAGTAATCCCACAAGTTTCCTAGATATTTCCCAGTTATAGGGATAAGACCAGTATCCGAACATGTTTCTTTGGTTGAAATGGCTAACATCTTTCCTAGAAACTTGGTACTAGTTGTACCGTGGCTACATTAGATGCTTTCCTGAGTGATAAGTGCTATATCACTGGATTCATTAGCTGAGGCAAATTATGGTGATTATGATGTGAATTCAGCAACCACTACAGTTACTTGGCTTGGCAACTAATAAAGCACCTGCAATGGTAATTATCAGCTTCATAATCTATGAAAATTTGTTAATTGAGAGTGTTCTGAAGAACTTTCTGAGGATGGTCCCTTTATTATTTTGGTTTAGCTTTAAAATAATTGTCAATCGTCCTGGTAGTAAGTTTGTGTAGGATAAGTTGCAAGGGAAAGTTAAAATTACAGGAAGCTTCATTGAGCAGATATCTTGATTGTAATTTCACTTCACTCTGTAAGGTGACAATTTAGCAGGAACATCACATCATTAATGTTATCAAATTATGGAAAAATCTACTTTTCTCATTTAGATGTCTACTTGCTTTAATTGGTGGTAAACTATGGCACTTTGAACTTGAATCGATCATTTTCACTTGGACAAAACCCATATTTCGAAAATTTCTTGTCCTCTGATGTGTTAATGCTTTGTGAAATTTGTAATAAACAGTTTGTCACATTGTTTGTCTTGCATGTTAAGGCATTTCAATTAGTGGGCAGTTTATCTTATTTCAGCAAGCAAATGTTCAGTTCTTTTTGTTGGTCCTACATTTTTATAAGTCCATATATTGTATTGTGTTTCATGAAAAACTACTGGATTTTGCTCGTTTGGATTTTCTTAGATTTGACACAAACATATTTATAAACTCTTGTTTCTGTACTTTCCTTTATCATCAGGATAGGCTACAAACGGTTCTCATGCCATCCATTTCAGTTTGTGATTTCATACCTCTCTATGTTTTGGCATGCCTTTGTTTTGTGCTTGATCATCATGATAGCTTCTTGTTTGCTATGCATTTTATTTAACTAATGAAGCTTTCTGAGGTATATTATGGTCAATACTCCTGTACCAGGTTTTCAGACAATTCCTATTTTCATGCAGACTGGAGCCCCAGAGAAACCAGTGGAAGAGGCTAAAGCAATATCTGATGTTGTGAAGGATTCACCCAAAAGGTATCCGAGGCATATTCTAATGCAGCCTGTAGTTGGCTCGTTTAGTTTTAATTTTTTTTTTCTCAGTGCTTAATATTTCCTAGAATTTTGTCTTTTAATGGCTGATTCAACGTGTCATTTTTGCCTTTGCCCATTTGTGATTGCTGATTTTTTATTTACATTGAATAGAAATGTACAGGAATGTGATAAATTAATGAGGTTGGTGTATGTCATCCTTCTCTAATTATTTGATTTCACTTTGTATGGCAATTACTTCCTCTCAAATTGCTGTCAGTTCTCTTGTAATTAAAGGGGAGAAAATGGGGATTCATTAACATGTTAATGTTCAGCAGAAAACCATATATTGAGTCTGAATAACGATAAGCATTGAACCATGGTCCAGTGTTTAACAATGTGATGGTGTAATATATAAGATGTCACACTTTATGCAGTCCCCTGGAATAGATGCTTGCAAACTTTAAGCATTTATCATCTACTTGACATCTTAGTGTTTACTTTGCATATGCCAAAACTAAGATAGATGAAATGCAATCTCTCTAGGTTGGTATGCTCTGCCAAAGTCTTACACTGGTCAATTGACAAAAGTTCCTGTTCAAGCTTAAGCTGATGTTCCAGTTTGATCAGGTCAGATAGAAATCCAGATTGAATTTGATGTAGAGTAAAATATAAAATGGGACAGATATAATTATATGAGCTAGCTGCAAAGTTCAGCTTTTTCCCTTTTTGTTTTCAGTTTAAATTATAGGTAGTGATGACACCAGAGCAGGTTTTGCTACATCCAGAGCAATTAGTTGTCTATTTATAGAAAAAGACTTCATGCCCTTTAGCGTTTGAAGGCAGTCATAAAGTTACCAATTTCTCTCCTTATCCTACTTTATTCCATTAGCTTTTACATGGAGAAAATGGAAAGGACGAGAGATGCTCGAGATGAAAAAAAAGGAGGAAATGAAGCTGTGCTAGACTCACACTAAAATCCTTCTAGCCATACACCAATATAATATCTGTCCTTGTCTCCCTCCACCTTCTAGTGGTCGCTGCCTCCAAGTGCTTCTTCTGGTTCAAGGTGGTGTAAGGGGTTTCTTGATGTTGGCTCCATTACTGCCAGGAATGAACAGCAGGTGTTCAGGTTATGGCTCAGTGACCACCATTCAGCCTTTGCCTCACTGTTGCCTTCAACTGCGTTGAGGTTGCTGCCCCCACCCTGATGTCAGTGCCTGGATGACCATGCTCTCAACCAGCTGTTCCATGGTGCTGCTGCTGCCAACTTTGTCAACTGGATGTCCTTCCGATGCCACGCCATTCTGGACACTGGTGCTGGTTCATTCTGTGGAGGCAGTTAGCTGTCTTAATGCTATCCACCTCTGCTTCTCCTCAGGTGGCAGTGATCTTGATCAGGCCATTGCTCAACAATAGCCATCAGTCCATCATGCGCTAAAGAGTTCTTGGAGGTCGTTGAGTACTTTGATGACTTAGTCTATGACCTGAAGAGCACGCGAACTAAGGACAGGTGGCAGATATTGTTTGTCTTGGCTGGTGGACAGCTCCGATCCAGCTCTACAATGCTCTATAGTTGGGAGGTGATGTCATTGGTGTCCTTGGCTGTCTGGGAGGATGTAGACCGAGGGACCAAAATGGCTAGACATACCTTCCATCCTGCCCTCTCCTTGTCCCTTTATCATGATCCCAATTTCATGGCTGATGAGCCTAGGTAGAGGGGAGGTGATGAACAATGCCTGAGCAGTCTGAGTGGGAGGAGGAGCGGGATGGGTTGTAACGGGAGGAACATTGTTGTGGTAGTAGGCCAAGATAATGCTTGTTGGAAAATGGATGAAGGAATTACCAAACTTGTGACCCTTTTCTTTCTCTCCTTTGATGCCTCTGTTGTTTTTCTTCTAACTTATTGCCACCATCCTTTGCCTTTCATTTCACCCGTCTCTCATTCTTTCCAAAAGCAGATGGAGGAAAATAACAGGGTGAGATAGGAATTGATAAACCGTTTGGACTACCTTGTAACATTGTAAGGCATGGGAGTCTTTATATAAATAGAGAATTTCTGGACACAACACTTTCCTGAATTATTTGAATCATTGGTAATTTCTAAAACCCACGAGAAGAGTATAGATACTTGACTAAGTTGTGCTGTCAAAATGCAATGTATTTAATTACGTGAGTATTATTATTATTTTAGTATGAACTCATGTATCGTGTTTTGTGGCAAACCATATTAACAGGCTATTCCTATCATAGCTGATTTTTTATAGAGGTTTTGTTATAGAGGGTGCTCTAGCAAGGAATGCTGCCTATAGAAGGGGAAAGGAAAATATTGCCTGTATTTGCTTTTACCAGTATAATAGAAATATTGGAAATATAGAAGCAAAAATTAATCTATCAAAAAATATCTACTTTTTTTCTTTGCTTGTATTTTTTTTTCTTGGTTCAGAATAAGTGGGTTACCATGTTGCATCGCATGTTAATTTGTATTCTCCTTAGATTCTAGACTATTTGATTTCCATGTGCTAACTACAGATTGTTTCCAAAATATTGATCTGTATGTTGACTTTGTTAGGAATAATCTGTTATTTCTTGAAGTTCTAGTTACTTATCAAGTGCTAAGGAGTCGTCACATAATGGTCAGAAATGAAATCGAGTTAAAGGTCGCCTTTTTCTCATCATTTGAGCATACTCTTCAAGGACTTATTTCTTGACCTTAATGTTTCATCACCCGTTTTTCTGATTTTAGAGTTCTTTTAGTTTAATGAAATCGAGTAAACTACTCTGTTTATGCACATTAAGTGTGTCTTGCCTGATTGGAACTCAACTGATATGAGTGTCTCCCCTAAATTCTGCATTGGGCCACTTTTTATTACTATCTGACCACCTGAGTTCTTAGAAACCCTTCTAAGCAACAAAAACTTGGAATTTTCTATTTCATCCTGGTGGGCTACATGACTTTTTTGCTGCTTCTCATTCACTTATATTGTCGTGATATTAGGTGACATGGCTTTTTTGCTGTTGCAGATTTTCATTGGTGGAATTTCCAAGGCTCTGTCGTCTGACATGGTAAGTTAATGTAATACGAAGATCTTATTCTTATAAAAAATCTAAATCCTAATGACCATCAGACCTTCGTGCTGCTTATCCAGTCTCTCTCTCTCTCTCTCTCTCTCTCACTGCTCCGCACTCCCAATGCACGCTTGTGTGTGGAACTCTTTGCCCATCTACCTAAAAAGTAAAAACTGGTTTTTTCCATTCTTTTAGCTTTTGGAGATTGTTAGTGCCTTTGGGTCTTTGAGAGCATACCACTACAAGTTTTAATGAGGAGCTGAATGGACCATGTGCCTTTCTAGAGGTATGTCAGTTCCAATCCTTGATGTCGTTGATCTGCCTTTTTTCTCGAGGCATGCTAGTAATTCTGACTAATAGCTACATTTGATATTGCAGTATGCAGATCCTTCAGTTACTCGGAAGGCATGTGCTGGACTTAATGGAATGAAGCTTGGTGGGTGCATTTTAACTGCAGTTCAAGCTCTTCCCAGTGCCCATGTGGAGGTTTTCTAATTTTCCAAATCTTCTTTCCACTCTGATATTGTAATCTCTTATTTTATTGATTGATTATCATCTTAACCATAACCATATTGGTTTCACAGGAAAACACTGAAAGCGCTCCATCATATGGTATTCCCATGCATGCAAAGCCATTACTTGCTGACTCCACAAAGGTCCTGCAGCTTAAAAAATGTGGTATGTTATATTTTCCCATAATCCAAGCTAATATAAATATTTCATTTTTGGTTTCTACCAACCTACCAAAATGGATTTGTTTGTTTATTATATAGCTATCATTAGGTATTTCATATTTTTGCTTTATTTTCTCGGACTGTGACACTGCTGATATCTCCATCAATTTAAATTAGTTCAACCGAGAGGAATTTTTGCTGCTATCAGAATCTGAATTGGAGGAACATTGGAAGATATTCGGTTAGAGTGTGGAAGGTGCATTATGTTTTAGATACTTGATTTCAATCTCTCTTGCATGCTCTGTAAAAGCACAGTGGCAACAATTACTTTCTGCTCTAAACTTGCAGGTTTGGAGCTGTCAAATCTGTGAATATAATAAGGTTTACAAGCACTGTTGAACTGCTCCTAAAGCTTCTGAACCAGAAACCCTTGCTGGCTCAACCGAGATAGAATCTACAGCAGCAAGTCTAGAAGTGATTCCGAGGAAGATGGAAATATACCTGCCACAAATGATGCCAAATGAGCCTCAAGATGCCAGGGATGTTTCAGAAGACAGACAAAGTAATCATGAGACTTCCACAAAGGATCTTGAGAAGGAATCTGCTGACTTTCTCCATCTGATAGTGTCGTTGTTTTTTCAAGATGCTCAACAGCTTAATGAACCTTCAGGAGACCCTCGAACTGAGCTCGATGATAATGTAGATGCTGAAAGAGAAGAAAGTGTTGGAGTGGAGAACGACATAGTTTCCGAAATCATCACCAAAACTGGAGGTGGATACCACGATTGCCGAAGATGCTGATTTGAATAGTTCTGCTGCCAAACAAGAGGCAAGCAGAGGAGATGGCGAGCACATGTTGATGGAGAATGTCGATTCAAAAACTACTGTTAGAGATGGAGCAAATTTAAGCAAAGGAGATTATGACTGCATGTCCATTGAAAATGCAACTCTGAGTACTGCTGTCGACAAAGCTGTTGACAAAACAGGTGCAAGCAATGGCGATGATGATAATCAGGTTCAGGATCTCGATGTGTTCGAACCAGGGTTGTTCTTGTAGAATTCATGAGGAAAGAGGCAGCTTGCATGGCAGCACACAGCCTACATGGCCGGACCTACAGTGAGCGGATCGTGACAGCTGGCTATGTCCCACCTGATCTCTACCTGTCACGGTTCCCAAGATGAACGCTAGGATGCTGGCCGTTTGATGAATCATGAGGCGGTTTTTTTGTTTTCTTGGTCAGATATTCTGGTGATTTGATACCCATAATGAGACATTCCTGTAGACGAGGGCTCTTGTGATTTGAGCTGACAAGATAGGTTCGTCATTTGATAGAGTGGATATACAGATATAATCTGTTCAAACATGATGTCTATTGATTTTAGAGTAACCTATTTTAATTGTCATAAGATCAAACTGATTAGGTTTCCGTAGAATGAAGTTGTGGGGAGTAGCCTTTTGTAATCTGACTAAATTTTTTGCCCTGTACCATACTGCTTATTTATATCCTTAACCTTCATAGAACTTAATTGAGATCTTATGCTGTCTTGCTTGTTTATGGTTTCGCTCTCTAAACAAAGAGGTAGGGACATAATCCGAAGTACCAAGGAGATCCAGATCCTCGTTGCTTGGGGCAGAAGATAATGGATGGATTACTTTTCCTTTTTGGTGAATTACTATAATAAATTGAAGCTCTTGTTATTTTGTAACTAAGGCTAATGGAATTGCTTAGATTCTGTTTGGGGGAGCTGTTGGCAGTAGATTTTTGAAAGTAAAGCTGTTGGAATTAGGACTTTTATAAAAAGTTGTTTGCTGTTTGGTAACTATATTTCTAAAGTGCTGTGGTACTTTAACATATGTTTGGTAAACAAACTGAGAAAGTATTTTTGTATAACAAAATGATCATAAAGGATATTATTAGTATTATACAACAGAGCATAATGAAATGTAATATGTATTAATATATAAATATATGATATAGTATAATACTAATATAATGTAATATAATATTATTATAATATAGTACATAACATTATATACTATAGGATAATACTTTAATATAATATTAAATTATTTAGCATAATATATCAATATATTATGATATAATATAATATAATATTATATTTATAGTATAATACAATAATAAATGTATAAAATATTATAATTATTAGTGTAAATTTATTTACCCTTCTGATGATCATTTATTTCTTTAACAAATTTTTTAGCTAGGTGGTAAAATTAGTTAAAAAATTACTAATATTTTTATTTATTATTTATTTATTTTTTATTTCATTGAAATATATTTATTTATTATCTTATTTATTTATTATATTTGTTCATTTATATACATATTTATTTATGCATTTATTTATTTATTTCGTTCATTTATATACATATTTATTTATGCATTTATTTATTTATTTATTATTCTTTTTTTTTTTTTTTTTTTTTTTTTTTTTTTTTTTTTTTTTTTTTTTTTTTTTTTTTTTTTTTTTTTTCTTTTTTTTTCTTTTTTTCTTTTTTTTTTTTTTTTTTTTTTTTTTTTTTTTTTTTTTTTTTTTTTTTTTTTTTTCCTTTTTTTTTTTTTTTTTTTTTTTTCTTTTTGTTTTTTTTTTTTTTTTTTTTTTTTTTTTTTTTTTTCTTTTTTTTTTTTTTTTTTTTTTTTTTTTTTTTTTTTTTTTCTTCTTTTTCTTCTCTTCTTCTCCTTCCTTCTCTCCCTTTTTTCTCCTTTTTTCTCTTCCCGCAAGGCCGACAGCATCGGAAGGGGCCGGGCCGTGGCAGTCGCAGGAAGGGGTCGGGTCATGGCTGGCAGCGGTCGCGGTTGGCTAGCGGCAGTCTCAGCGGAAGGGAGCCGAGGCGGCTGCCACCACCGCCCCACAGCTCCACCGCAACGGCACGTCGCCGCCCAAAAGAGCACCCCACGGTCGACCCGCCATGGGGCTTCGCTGCAACTTGCCTCCTCGATCCTGCGGTTGGGACGCTGTGGTCCTGCGGCTGGCGGAGGCCCGGCCACCCCACGACCGAGCCAACTGCTCCACAGGCCGGTCGCTGCGCCACGGGTGGCGTCATGACGATCTGCGGAGGGATCGCCGGCCACGGGTGGTGGCTGCCACCATGGGCAGCTATGGGTTCACTAAAAAAAAAGAAAAAAAGAAATGACAAGCAGCGTTGAGAAGGAGATAAAGAGGGAGAGAGAGAGGGAAAGGCGGTGGAATGGAGGGTTTTGAGATTTTTAAATAGGGGTATTTTGATAAAAAAATAGCTTCCCGACAAGTTGAAAATAGCGTTTTCGAAAAGCTTCAAAATGGAGCTTCTCCCAAAAAGCTGTTTTTAGTTTTCTAAAAAAGCTAAAAACAGTTTTTTGAAATTTTTACCAAATATCCTTTTTTATCTAAAAATACTTTTGGAGGGTCAGAAAGTGCTTATTGGCCCTCCAAAAGCTCCCCCAAATGGGGCTTAGTTTCGAAGGGCATGCCAAAAAAACAAAAGGAAAAAGGAAGAGGGGAAAAAAAAGAAAAGGAAAAAGGAAGAGGGAAAAAAAAAAGGAAAGAGACTGTCCCTTAATATTTCTCCTGCCATACTCATTAGTTTCGAACTAGGTTTATTCGATGTCTAACTAGGGGTGGCAAAATATAACCCGACCCGCCAACTCGACCCGTGTTCGATCCACCATAAATAGGTTTGGGTTTAGTCCAAACAGGTTCGGATCATAAACAGGTTGACCCGTTTAACCTGTTTATTAATTAAGTCGGATACAGGTTTTAGATGTCTAACCCATTTAACCCGTATAACAGTTTATATATGGGCCTCATTGGGCCTGATTTTATCCCAAATAAACAGATGGAGGCTAACAATTCCAAGATCCAACGGCTGGGAGCAGGAGATGAGATTACCACATCAAAACCTAACTAAAACAAACCTAGAGCCCCTAGGCTCTTTCCCTCTTTCCCTCCTCCATCCTCTCCCCTCTCGTTCCTCTCCTGGCTGCCGAGCCCCTGAAAGTCTCCCTCAAGCGTCGCCCCTTCCATCGAGTGGAGCCGGCCATGTGCCTCCTCTGCCGATTGCTGGCACTCTCGTCCCATCAGATCTAAGCTTTTCGTGGGATTTTGACCTTGGTCCCTTCAGATTTGACGAACAAACGAGCTGAAGAGATCGGTGAGGGGGGACTCGATGATGCCGAGGAGAAGCAGAAGATCCGAGGACGCCAGGCTTCGATGATACCGAGGAGGTCGATGAGGAGGGAACTCGACGCGACGATGGGCCGCCGCCGCGTCGGAGGCCAAGGTCGGAGGATTTCATCGAGGATCCGATGGGGTCGTCGGAGGAGCGAGCGGTGGCCGCGGAGGGAGACGCACGGATTGATGGCCCAGGGCTTGCCGCGGTTGGGGGTCGTGGGAACTTCCGACTTCTGAGGCCGCGGTTGGGGTCGTGGAACCTTCCGGCTTCCGAGACGGGAACTTCCGGGATTGTAGGCGGCGGCTGTTGGCGGCGGACGGAGGGAGAGGTGGATGAAGTGAGAAAGGCGACGTCTTTGGGGCTGGAAGGATGAGAAAGGAGGTCTTGGAGGAGACAGGTGAGATTTTAACCCCTCAAAAAAAAAAGAGACGGGTGAGGAGAGAACGGGGAGGGGAGGAGGTCGGGTGGGCTGTTTAAAAGGCCAAGAAGAAACGGTTTAAATAGATTCTCTGTTTATTAAACAGGTTAAACTCGAATTGGATTAACATGCTTAATAAACAGGTCGGATTTACATTGTAATTTCTGACCTGTTTTAATAAATAGGTCAGATTCAAATTATAATTTTTGACACCGACCTCATTTATGCCTGACCCGACCCGATTGCCATCACTAATGTCTAACGTCATCTAGAAGCCTACTTATCTGAATCATTAAATTGGGAGCGAATAGCTGATTGGTATGAAACAAATCGGTACCCCAACATTTAATGTATATAGAAGCGTTGGCCCAGCACATCAGAAATTTTATGAGAAGATTCATTCAATCAGCCCACTGGGAGCGTTTGCCAAAAAAAAAAAAAAAATCATGCGGCCCGCCTCTTGCAAATGCTTCTTTATTTATTACTCTTGTATATCTTGAAAATCTAGACCAATCTATCAGGAAATATTAATAAATTAAATGAAAACTGATATTCATACATAAACATTAACAAAAATAAATTTTAAGATGCTGTGTAGGACAACTTAGTTAGCTAAAGCAAAGAAAATTACCCACCCCGAGCAAACAAGAATCAATAGACTTTTAAACATTTCATTTCATTGTTTCAAACAATAAGCTAAAAAGTGCAGTGAGATCTGCAACCCTGCAAGTCAGGCAGGCTCATGGTTAACCCTTTTTTTGTGTTGAAGGAAAAATAAAGAAGAGCAAGAGAGAAAAATATTGGTACCATCTGCACAGGCCATGTCCCTAACCTTTCTTTCAGAAGCCAGGATTTCTCCCTGGACCAGTAAGTAGTCAGGCTGTTTGAAAACAATGGATTCCAATTTCCAAACTCCACTTGGGAGCGCACACGATAGGCTCTTCCATGCCTCATATATACCGGACTTTGTTATTATAAAATTTATATCTTGGAGAAGTTTCTCCAAAGTCGTATTGACTTCTTCGTCGTACTCTGTGCAACACATTGTACTCGATATTTGAGGTCCGTCCCCTCATTTTAGTTATCATGCAAAGAATAACAGAAACCCGTCAACCTGTTATGATCTGGGTTTGCTCCCCTTCCACTTGATCAGCAAGCCTGGGGCCAGCAAAACAGATATTAAGGGAATATAACAACTGCTAGGAGGATGCAGGATATAGAAAATAATGTATTCAAGCAGATCATATTGTGGAAAAAATATCAAGATAAATCAGGTAAACAATGACCGGTTTGAATGCTAATAGCCAACCCGGATCCTTCCAAACTTGCCATGGGCTGATTTATTCATTGATCATCACTCTGATCACACCCAAAAAGTTAAGAAAGAATACTCTCTTCCGCCCCTTATTTCCAGGTCCAGGTACTATTGATCTGTTTCAGCTGTGATCATGAAATACGTAGATCACTTTACCAGCAATGAAAAGAGTTGGATTTAAGGGCATAAGTAGAGAGACATTGAGAAGCCAATCAGAATCTCTTAGTAAAGCCATCTTTCTTTGGGTGCAAGAAGTGAAATGAAGAATCACATGAAAGCTAATTAACAATTATTGGACCGTAATATGCAGGATTGGATTTTCTCATTCAATGCTGAGAAGCCGAAATTCATCTGACCTTCATATCAACTACAACTATGATGCCAGAATCAACTTTAATAAACTGGGACCCGTACCAAACTACGCTGATACCGTGTCAGAAAATGTTGAATTATTCTCAGTACACAGATGAAGCCATAAGCTATTCTCAGCAAGTACAATTACCAGTGCCAATCATCCTTATTCTTGACAGTGAGTGCCTCGAGTATCAATTTGAAGAGAATGATCAGGCAAGTTCCACAAGATGATGCAACTGGTAGGTACTCAAAAGCACCAATCAAGGCCAACCAGGCACCCTGTTGGCGGTGCTTTTGAACTCAGCTCCCTGAATGACAGATGATGAAATGAATTACATATAATTACAACAACATTATTGTTAATACTACCACCATATGTAGCAGTCAGAACTTGCAAAAGTTCAAGCACCAAGGTGGTAGCACAGTTAAATAGGGCTTTTCTTCCATCGGCGCGGTCCAGGTTCGAAACTCGCAGGCGTCGATAATATGTGGGGACAGATGCCTCCGCCTGGACACGCTCGGTGGAAATGCTATCTGGTTCTAGCTGGCGCTAGGGGTGACGTACTCACACATGGGGTGACCCACGGATCGGGGAGGGTATAAACAAAATTTTTTACCCGCATCGAACATTCTCTGATGGAAGGGAGGTGGGGGCTGCTACGCAGTGAGGTTTCCCTCCCCCCCTCTCTCCCTTTCGTCTAGCACGAAAAAAAAAAGAAGGGAATCTATAAATAAGATGAACATAGCATGCATTTTTGCCTTTTTGTACTATAATGTAGTTGCCTCTTAGTCACAAAGGAGACCTGGAATTTTACTTCATATCTACAAAAGATTTGGCAGTTAGGAAAAAGTTTGAAGGAAGTGGATGTAAGGAATAAGAAAAATACAGAAATAGGGGATAGGGAATACTAAAAAGGAAATGAGATCATTTTATACAAGGATACAAGCAAAGTAAATCCAAAATAAATCAACAACAATGCAAATTTCTTCAATGAGCAGGTCTTCAAAACAAAACTGCAATAGGCTGGCAATGAAAATTAAAAAAAGTTAATGAAAATACTAGCTTTCCTTGGTATGGTCTTTTACGTTATTGTTCTCCCAGAGTATCACAACTAGTGTATTATTATTCTCCTAGAAATTCCATGCTAATCCATCAAAATAGTTTAAACCACCAAGAAACCACTTTGTATGAAAAAAAAGACTTTTCTTACTGTCAAGTTTTTCTTAAAATAGATGGGAGCTTACCTTTTGGGCTTCTCTTGCCATCTTGGAGTGCAATATATACAGAAAACCACTTTTATAAAACTCTCTACAAGCATGATCAATTCTTGCCGGGCTACCAGCAGATATATGTTTTACACTCTTAGGCTCTGTTTGGTTGCAGCGAGCTGGAAAAAATCAGTGCAAGAAAAGAACATATCAAAATTTCTCATGTTTGATTTCAAACGACATTGCAGAGTTGTAGAGAAAGTTCTCATCATTGAACCACTTGCCTTTGTTGATCTCTCAAAGTTATTAGCTTTCGATGGAAAAATACTAGGCTAGTTGGAAAAATTTGGCTCATTATTATCTCTTTGTTCTTCTCCTTATTTTTCTTTCCAGTATTAAAGAATAGAAAAGATCCGTCTTTCTGTTCTTTCACTTCCTCAGCAACCAAACAGAGACTCGCTGATTGACATGACAAATATTATTTCGTGAAGCCAAAAATTAATACTATTGTGAATGAGCATTCTGGAACTCAATTATAACAATTAGCAAATGTCTACCAGGAACATCTATAGACTACAGCATAGAGTAAAATCATAAACAAGGATGAGGAAGTTAAACCAGCATAATAGTTCCCCAAATTAGTGAGAAAGCATAAATTTATTTCAAGGGTGGGTGCCCTGAATATAAAACTCAACAAAGTATTACCCCCATGGGACCTAGGTAAATATACATAAAGTGAATGAAACCACGGCTCTGTGAATATCTTGTTTACCGAATTCCAGTAACAGAAACATGAAGGGTATATATAACATCATCCAACATGCTGGCCTGGCACCTTGGCTCAAAGCAATGGACTCTGTGGTCCAAACCTGCTACAGCTAGGTCACAAATGGCCTAGAAGGTGATTTGAGTTGGATTGGTTAGGGTCAAGATGGTCCCAATTTAGTAGTTCCTCTTTCCTTTTCTAGTCAAAGGTAAAGACCTTTTTTTTTCTTTTTAATTATTCAGTCTCCCACTACTCTCAAATTTTTTTTTCAGTCTCCTCTTTTCTTTTACCCAATTCAGCGATTCCAAAATGACTTTCACTGTTATTGATTCCACTGCTCGTACAGGAACAGTAGCTTTAATAGAACATAATGCTAGCTTCCAGATACAGAATTTGCCATTAATACTGACCCTTAATCCCATGGTTCCCATCTGACCCACATATGAATGACGGTAACTTATGATGCTTGCTTATGGAAATGCCCACTTTCCCATGGTTCCTCTGGTTCTCTTCTCACTCACAGTTTGCACTTTTAAATTTCTTATTTCTACATGAGTAATACATTAATTTCTACGTAACTTAGAAAACTCCTATCCTCTTTCTTTCTTTCATTTTTTATAGAAAGATCTTTTCAAAAAACACAAAGGTATCCTATGCCAAATTAAAAAAACTACGAACATCAAAGAATATATCGAAACAAGATGTTAGCTCTATTTCTTTCTTAGATTAAAGCCCTGTTATCAACCGAATGATGTCAACTACCGTGGTGTCTCTGAAAACAAGAAACAATCAAGTTGGAGGCCTATCTAAAACCTAATTATGAGTATACATCAAGAAGAGACATTGCATGCTTTACCATGATAATTTTATTAGGAAATTTAGCATATACACATTATTCATGGAAATTTTCAGGTATAGCGATACTAAAAATAATTCAGATAACAAATTCTCACCTAAAACTCTTGTAAATTGATCTGTCCTTTGCATCTGAATCTGCATGCTGAAGAATCCATGGAAATTACCAATCCATAAAGTGATTGAAGCAGCATAAAATAATAGAAAAATAAGCTGCACTTTGTGTCTCATCCAGCTCTAAATCTGTAACTTTGTATTTGAAGATCTTTCATACCACTCCCTCTATTACTCACACCATGCAATTAATGCAGATGGTCGCTAATATACATTTTGAGTTCAAGTTCAATTTGGTTCATGCTTCTAAGTCACACTGTGAACAATATTGGAGTGAACTACATCACTTCCGATGAAGTACAAGAAAGATTTTATATCTCTTTCCTTTGTAGACAAAGGAGCTTTACACGTTTTTTTTATGAATATAGAGCCTGCAAGCAAGTCTCCCAGAAAGAGGTTTTTGCAAAGAGATATCTATCAACAAGTACAATCGATGAGATCACCACTTAATGATGTAGGACAGCCTTGATTAGGAAAAATTAGGGATGTTTAACGGGTTGTTTTGGGCTAAAAGCGTAGGGAAATTATGTAAAAAGCTAGGGTTTATGTTGGTATGCGGATGGAAAAAAATTGGGTGCAAACTAGAGACACAAAGATGAAGTATTGAGGATTTTATGTGAGCTGGAAGTAAATAAAAGGGAATAAAATTTTTGTTTTGATTCCTGAATTTGAAGGCTAATTGATGGATGGGTAACAATGGGTTTTCTTGCTTTTGGTAGATAGGGTTCAGTGGGGATGAAATCAGATCTAAATTTGAGGTTTTAGGGTGCTGTAATTAAAAAAAAAAGAATAAAAGAGAGAATTTCTAGGCATCACATCTAGAATCCTGTAGGCATCACATCTAAGGTTAGAATTGCATCACAGAACTCTAAGAGAAAGCATAATTGCATCTGAAATTTTAACCACCTCTTTTTAATAATGAGAAATTACAACCTCATTTATAGAGTTCTAATACCCTTACTTCTACTAGGACTTAAACTCCAAAAAATAAATCTATAAATGTGACTAATAAAACCCAACTAAAGACCATAAATAAAGCCCCAAAACATGAATAAAATTAACATGTGGCCCATGAGCCATATGACAGCTCATGTCCAGAAAATCTAGAAAATACCCCTAACTCTAAACACTTAAGAAAATGTTAATAAAACTGAACGATCAATATAATACTACTGAAAAACAAAAAATTAAGATTCTATAATGGCTAATTGACCCTAAGCAAGGTTCCAAGAGAGCCCCACCTCATCCAATACAGTCCAAATCAAGGCTGAGCACTAGAACCAGTCTTAGGATGCCTTTTATAGGTCTTCAATGGATGCTACCAACGTCCTCCATCACTTAATATAAACAAACATTGAGCTGAAAAGCTCAACACTTTGTTTAGTGACTTGTTTCCTGATTAATCAAAGCAGTCTTCCTTACGTACCCATGTGAGACCTACAACTACAAGTTTTGACAGGGCTCACAGAACTATTCGTTTGTTGGGAAGTATTAAAAGAAAGCCATGAAGAACAAAATAATTTGGCAATCATACACTAATAAAGCTGTAAAAATCTCTAGATATCCTTATGTATACTCAAAAGGAAATGCCAGGTGATTCAATTTTTTATATTTTACTATTCGAAACAAAGAAAAATGAGGCAATAAGTCATTTCTATTTCCTAGAGTTTACAATAAACTAAGATTTTCTGATATTAAATAATACATAAGAAAACCAACTTGATTCAGATATTGTGGTCCAATTATCTCCAACAGCAATCAACCAACAATAAACTATGTATGTTCACTTAATAGATTGTCTATAGGCTAGGATCCCACAAACCATCACAGTATTGATTGAAACTGCTGCCATTTGTTTACCTTGCAGAACATGGATGCACCTTAACAAACAAGAAACTATTGTTGAACCATACAACTTAAGGAGTAAAATTACTGATTATGTTTGCTCCACAAAAATATTGATATTAGTTATGTCAAAACGACGCCAAAAATTAAAAATCCGAAATCTTGCATCTATAAGATTAGTAACTTTCATCCTCACATGATCTTATTATATCCTTTTATTTATTTGACAGATCAATCTTAAGTCTAAGCCTTCTGTAACAACCAAGAATCTTGCCCAAAAAGACTACCTAAAAGGTGTTATTTAAGATTCTCGGCCATGTATAGATACCCAAGATCTATCCAGTGCATAGTCATTGTGGGACTAAACACATTCTTGTATGGGTCCTCACATACTATCTCTATTTAAGCCCTGACATCCTCGCTAAATTAAAGGTCTAAACCCAATCACAAATACCATGATTAGCTCGTGGTTGCTCAAATATCACGTGTTGTAGTATTTCTAATCCACATGGGTCATGGCCTAGGTTCGTCCATAGGGATATAACACACCCCAAATTCAAAACATAATACAAATATGCTACCGTGGGATACCACCCACGATAATACAAAGTCAACAATAATAATTTTGTATACAAATCCATCTCAAATAAAATATAGCCCAACCCAAGTCATATACCACGAAGAAAAATGAGTACTTACATCACTAGCGCAACCCACTATGGACTATTTAAATAGGGGCATAAGGTAGGATTAGCCTACATCCTGGAGGACTGAGAATGTATGGAAAAAAAAACTGATGGTAGACAGTGTTGAGCCTTACACCCCTTTTCTTTTCTTTCTTCTACTCACCAAGCAGCTAAGTTTTGTTCCCTTCTCTTTCTAGGGCACATCTAGCATCCAAGGCAGCCAAACCTTCACCATTATCACTGCTACCAAAGACCTCTCTCTCCCTCTCTCGTGCGCGTGCTGCTGCCACCTGAGGTCAACCTCCATCAGTGGCCCCTCCGCCTCCCTCATCCTTACCCAGCTGCCATCACCTGACCACCACTACCACCGCCCACCTCTACTCCTTCATGTCTACCTTTCCCTCTCCCCATCCCACCATGGTCACATCACATCCGCAGGCCACCACCTCCTCCTCCAACACCCATCTTAGCAACACTACCTAACTGTATCACCACCACCACCAATCTCCTCCTTGGCCACATCACTCACCACCACCTAAGCCATCACCCAACCACCACTACCTCTTCCTCCACTTATGACCTACATCCCTAGAAGCATAATATCGATTCTACACACACCTCTGCAATGCAAGGCGGTATAAGAAGAAAAAGAACCAATCTTTTCCTTCATCCAATGTTTGTTCATGATAATAGCACCAAGGATTTTTCTACATATGCGAATCATAAAGAAATCACCAAGAAGCAACCCCCAAGATGCAACTCAGCTACCAGCTAGAATTATAAGATGAATAGTTTTAAGTACCCAAACAAATCTTGAAAGCATCATCACCAACATCCCATCCAAGGTCAACAATCTCGATATGGTACACCTTTGTACCGAAATAGCTCTCTAACCATTTTTCTCATTTTTTTATCTCAGTATAACTCGGTATGGATTGATACGCCTCAGTACAGACCGGTACACAACTCGGTATGCCTCAGTACAGGTCGATACACCTTAGTACGGGGCTTGTACCGACTTAAAGTTAAGTTTTGTACCAATTTTCTTCCGGTATGGTATGATACGCCCTATATCGGGCGGTACACCAGTCCATGATTCCGTTAATATCAATCATCACATTTTTACAAGTTGACAGTTCAAATCTCAATCAGTCGTCCCATAATCTTAATATTTTTGATAGTATTTAAGAGAATTAAAAGTCAAAAAGAAAATAAATATTTAGAAAAGGCCCATTTAGAGGTTGATGCATTCATGTCTTGCACTCAGAGCAAGTGATGATCACCTAAAAGATAAATGGAAGTATTTGCATTGGGGTATAAACAGCTGCAGGAGGGTACAATTAGACATCAAATCGAGATTTCCAGAGAAGCAGATTCCTAATTCTCTCTATATACAAAAGCAAGCCTTACCTTTCTCTTTTTGAGAAAATCAAGCTGCTTTGGGATTATGCCCACACTTTTTTAGTGAACTAACATACCCAAGAAAATTCTAGTTGCCTTTCCAACTCTCTTTTGTGGAAGCCAATAAGGTAGTAACATATCTGCGGATCACCAAGCATAAAGAAAAATCCCCTATAGTCTCAAATGTACTTTCTTTTTGTCCAAATTGAATTGAGAACAACCATGTGTAGCCTTTAAGGCTATAACTCAATTTAATATGAGAAAGTATTTTTCCAAGTTCTAATATCTATAGACAATCCACATTCAGTGATGAAATGAATGATGAGTTCAATGAAATTATGATGGGTCCAGGGCATGATGGTGTTTGTTCGAGTAAAATGATATTACTTGAATGAGTAACAAAATATTAATTGTTAGGACACTAAAGATGGACAACCTTACCCATGTTAAACTTTCTATCCAGGTTTATTGCATGAAACAAAAGCATGATGAGCTCAGCAATTGGCTTTTCCAAGATTCATGCAACTAGATGCTTAATAATGGGTCCATGTGACATGGTGCGTGTGGAGGCTAATGAAAACATAAAAAAGTAAAAGAGAAGACTATTTCTGGACATAAGCATGAGTATCTGCTAGTTAACATAAGCAAGCAATGACATTTTTAAATTTACATTAAAAGAAAAGAATTAGTTTGATGCTTTAGAAGTTGGAAGTTCAAATTCAAATGGTTTACATATATATAAGTCCAATTGGTGCATCCTGAAAGAGGCAAGCAACTCTTCATTTTCAAGAGTATCCAGTTATTAATATTCAGAGTTTCCAGTATTATATTTCTTTTTATCTCACTTTGTTTCACCACCCATTATCAACAAAACTACCACTCAGCCTGAATTGAGAACCTATTTTTCTTGAGTTCATCATCTTTAGTTCAGTTCTCCTTTCTGAATCAAACTTCAATTATCACCTACTGACATAAGAATAAGACATCTCGTTTGTTAAACTGCAAAAAATGCCTTTTTTATTTCAGAAAATGCAAACACCTGTGAACAATGAAATCCCACAATGTTTAAGTACTCTCACAGTGTTGATATGCTGTAATCTTTCCAGAAAGCCACAATCTCTGAACTGCAATATGATAGTATTTTCTAGAAAATGAATGTACCCTTGTAGCTGTACAATAGCTTACAGGATAAAATTCCTCCATTAGATAAAGATGTCATCTGAATGGCTCGACTGGTGCAGTCTCTTCAAGAAGAGCAGCAGCCTGAAAACACTCAGCGGCCTCAAGTACTGATCTGCCACCCTCAGCTTTATAAAGAAGACCTAGATTAAACCAGGTAATGTGGTTAGTTCTGTCCAGCTGCAATGCATCAGTCAAGAAACTTCTCACAACAGCCATTGGCCGATTGCCGAGCTGTCTCAGAACTGTTGCTGTAGAGACCAAACTTGCAACATGGGTGGGCTCTAAATCTAGTGCTTTGGTATAAGCTCCTAGAGCTTTTTTGAGCAGGCCTTTTGCTTCATATAGCTTCCCTGAGATATGATCAGTGGGATTAAAATAAGACTAGGGCTTCACATAACATTGAAAGCAGTAATTTCTAACCATGAAATGAAGAGATTTTACACAAAAGCAAAGAACAAAGTGAAAAGGAAAATTTGATAATGTTCTTGACGAGCAGGATCAATGATGTGAGCAAAATTAAAGGATAAAGGCAGATTTACTGGCATCAAAATGTCTGCTCATAGGATAGCATGTTGAGGTAAGTGCAACTTTCTTCTTGTATTGTACAGCAAACCATTCATATACTTTAAGCAAAGAACCAGAAATTCAGCTGGTGTTATGGAGTCCTTCGGGTTTTTTTCTTTGAAAATACACTAATTGGGATTGCATCACAAAATCAATTTCACTCATGGCTCATATAATACAAGTAAAATAGCAGCACCATGAATTTTTTGCTGACTACAAAAAGGTTAAATACAAGAATAGGAAACAACATAGAATTAATACTTTATAACTTTTTGAGGGTCCATCTTTTTTGTCTAACACAAATCTAAAGGAACAAGCAGATACAGAAAAAGATTATGTAAATGAACTTCTAAATTTTTAATGTGATATGACATTAATCAATCAAATATAAACCAAATATACACGTGCGAGAAAGCTGGCACAAGTATCCATTTAGAAAAAAATTATATTATTTTCTTGAGAGATGATTTCATATCATTGATTAGAGGTCGTGAACAAAAGCACCATCAAAAATTTAGTGGAATGAGCACAAGTTCGGCCTATGTAACACAAATTTAGAGAAACAAACGTACAGAAAAAGTTCTTATTGAACATGAATATGCACTTCCAAGTGTTTAATGCGATGTAACATTTATTGTCAAGTATGACCCTATTTTAAGCCTCCCCAACTTTGGGCCTCCAACCCCACCAGCAATCAAGTTAGCATGCGACGGCAGGTGGGCAGCGAGAAATGATTTCATATCATTGATTAGAGGCCGTGAACAAAAGCATTATCAAAAATTTAGTGGAATGAGCACAAATTCGGTCTATGTAACACAAATTTAGAGGAACAAACGTACAAAAATAAGTTCTTATTGAACATGAATATGCACTTCCAAGTGTTTAATGGGATGTAACATTTATTGTCAAGCATGACCCTATTTTAAGCCTCCTCAACTTTGCACCCCCAACCCACCAGCAATCAAGTTAGCATGCAACTGCAGGTGGGCAGAGAAGTGTAAAATTTTAGAAACCATGAACACAAGCAATATCATTTCAATAAATAAGTTATGGAACTGTCTAACCATGATAATGATGTACTGGCCCGAACCGGATGGCACGGAGCGTACCATACCGGTTCAATACCAGTACCCGGTATAAGCGGCGTATCGACACTCGGAGCGCTAAAAAAATCTCGTACTGATACTGTACTAGTGCGGTACTGGTACGATGTCCAGTACTGAGACGCCGAACCTTGTGTCTAACTATTAATTCCAGCAAGTAAACCTATATCAGGGTGCGAAGCACAATCAGAGACTAAAGGCTTGTTTGGATAATTAGGCTGAAATTCTATGGAATTTGTGGGTTGCGCTAATATAACCAACAAAATCATAAGATTACAGGCTGGGCTAGGCCTATATTCATAAATACCTAGGAGTGGTTTTGGGGTGGACCGGCCCAAATCCCATAGAGAGGAAAAAAGACCCGTTGTCTCCTTAGAAAAGTAACATATGTTAGCACTTTATGTGCGAGTTTCAGTAATTGCATGTTAAATCACCCAAAATGCACACAGAATTTACTCTATAATAGTATAAATCTCAACACATGGGATATTATAAGACAAATGCAACTGAATACACTTCCTCTATGCAACTAAAATACATAATCCAAGAGGTGGATGTCAACCTTGTTTAATAAATTTACATAGTTTTTGCAGCATCAATAATTGCGATAACATTGACTTGCATTATATCTTTATTTTAACATATCAGACAAAATCTCATCATTTTAGATATTCTATTAAACTTGTTTTGCACCCATGGATCCATTTGTGACACAATCATTCTTCAAAAATCCTATCACATAATTTGCAATTATACATATACCAAATTTCAATCTCCATTTAGTCTTTGAAGCACTATTGAAGCTTATAGTTCCGTGCAGATTAAAAAGAATTAGACTTCTGTAACCAAGTAAACTTAACAGGCCAAAAATCTCATCACTTGTGTTTCTGCGAGAATCCTGATATCCTATAAACGATGGCAATTCCAGCAGGACCATATCACTCAAGGAGTCTTATTAAATTTTGCAGTCATTTAATAGTAAAGAAACATTATTAATTTTTTGGGTTATTTGCATATAAATGCCCCTTTTTTTACATATTTGCAGATCGACACCCCCCTTACATTAGAAACTCTGCAGAAGGACCCCAAGCTAACTTTGCATTAGCCATAACAAAACATTTACTGTGTTTTTTCCCATGTCTCTCCTTACTCAGCCCTTAGGAGTTTCTAGCTAGTGAACTAGTCAGCTCCTCAATTCCACCACTGCTAATAAAGTTGAGATTTCAATTATAGCTCAAACCTAAAGATGACCACACTTTGGATCATGAGAAGCTCAGTGCATGTAAGCTCCAAAGGGTTGAGTGAGAAGATATATGGGAGAAAATGCAGTACATACTCAATATTGGGTGGCAGAAATTTAACTTGGGGTCCTATTGGAGAATTTCTGGGCTAAGGGAGGTCTTAATTAGTAAATATGTAAAAGAAGGGTTTTATATGCAATAATTCTATGGCCCACATCTTCTACATAGGTGAATACACCTATTTCTGAATCTTCCGAGAATTCCAACCCACCCCTGCTTTTAAAGCGCTTCTTCACTAATTGGATTTCCAAATTATCTGCTTCCCTGAATCCACACCCGCACCCACACCTGCCCTCAATTCTAGCTACTAAGGACTTACAAAAATAATAAAACCTCAAAATTCAATACTTAATCATACCACAGCCTATATAAAAGTGTGCACCTTGAGCTAGGATGCAACTTCATATAAATGATGCAAGAAAGGCCTTAAGAAGTGAAACAGCAATAGTCACACCAAAAATACTTAATCACACCACAGCCTATACAAAAGCATGCACCTTGAGCTAGCATGCAACTTCATATAAATGATGCAAGAAAGGCATTAAGAAGTGAAAAAGCAATAGTCAAATTACCTGTGGCATGCCACCCAAAAGCAGAGTATGGACTAGTACTTTTTAATTTAGAAAGGCAAACTTCTGCATCCCTCCATTGAGACATGCTTATGTAGATGTTAGCTAGATCATGCCATGTCTCTATTTCCAAACTTCTGTCACATTTCCCACCCTGTCACCAATGACATGGAAAGTAAGCATAAAAGAAAGTATCCATAAATTCAAATAAAGAAGGCATTACATTAAGCCACATTCATCAGTTACATACTGAGAATAGTGATGAAGTATCAAAAACAATATCATGTAAAATAATTTTTAGCTAAATGAAAATTGAGTATATTTTATTAGATCAAAAGGCCACTTAATGAAATATGAGTAAGTATTTTGCAGAACAACTTCATAACAGGCTCCAGAGAAAGAACTTGGTACTGTACAACCTTTGAAGACTTTATCCCAACACTAGAGATTTTGGTCCGAAGTTGAATAGTGGCAAGAAGATGAGTGTACGTGTCAACTGCATTCTTCAGTTTCCCCTGTGCAATCTGGACTTTAGCTTTACTTCTCAATAGTTCTCCCTGGCTCCACTTTCCAGTCTGATCCAGGGCAGCATTCACTATAGTCTCAGCATCAACAAACCTCTTTTGAGCAGAAAATATTCGAGCTAATAGAATCCATCCCTTGACATTTGAGCCAGCCTCTAATTTCAAAAGCTGCTTTGCATAACGAAGTGCTGCATCCAACTTCCTCTGCTCAGCATTTTCTAGGCTGAGATTAAATAATATCCTATGATCTTTTCCAAGCATCATTCGTTCAGCCTTTTCCAAAACCTCAAGCGCTTCATTCTGCCTTGAAACTCTCTCTGAATCAGAGGCAGAAGATCTAGCCTGAGATGAAAGAGAAATACCTAGTAGACAATTGGCAACACTTTCCATTTGGTCACAACCTCTATCCAAATTAGAAAGTGCCCTGCGTGCAAAAGAAACACCTTCTTCTGCATAAGCACTGTTCCCCCCACAAACCTTTGAAGCTAGCAATAATGCTTTAACACAGTTTGGGTCCTCCATGGCGCTCAATAACTTTTTCAGTAGATTCAAAGCAGTTAAATTATCATCTTCCCCTAAGTAACATAATGCAAGGGTATAATACCGTTCTTTCCTATCCAAGACACCAGGTAATAACTCTTCAATCTGACTGGCTAGAGAATTTAGCTGCCCAGATACAGATAGAGCAAAAATGAGATGATCAATGATAGATGGGTCCCACTCAATCCTCTTGAGACTAAACTTCCTCAGGAGAATCATCAATAGAAGAATAGCCTCTTCTATATTGTTTCTAGGTATAAACGAACCATCCATTTGGGACCGGAGGTTAGGAGGACTTGCATCACAACCTCCATAAAGAAGAAAAATAGCAAATTCTTTTTGTATCTTTGCAACAGACTCAGCATCAAGGCTCCAGTGACTAAGAAGGGCCCTCCGGTATGACAAGATGCCTTCATGGGAGAAGCCAGCCAGCTTCCATAGCTCTGGGAGCAACTCAACTGCCTTGCACACTGTCTCCTGTAATTTACAGTCAGTAGTAAAGTTCTCAGGTAGGCCTTCAGGTGATGCAGATTCCACAGTATCCAGAATAATGTTGCATGTTTGAGCAGCTTCTGCAAAACGATAATCAAATAAGATTAGCCACATATTACACATTTTAATATTTACTTCTTAAGCTTGACCATGCAAACCCACATAAAGCACTCTAAAGCACACCACTCCATCTATCCATCAGATTATCTAGGTCATCCCGTTGCTCTTAGCTACAAATTGGCACATAAAACGGCTCAAATTGTGGCAGCATGAGAAGCTAAGATTGATGGCATGATTTAACATGCAAAGCTATGATCGACTTTTAATAGTCACACACATGAAGGGATTCTAAGTAGGTTCAATGATTTTTACTATTTTAATAGCAACACCTTTGCGCATCTCCGAGAAATGGGTTGCACTTATCAGCTAATGAGTCCCGTGCTTCTATAGCAGTGCCCACTATTAGAAGAGCGAGCAAGTTCAAAGACAAGGTAGAGATGGTATGACCAAAACCAATCAAGCAGTGGTAAAGACTAGAAGATTTTCTATCTAACCAAGATAAAGATGATTTCACTCTAGTGTATTCTATGGCTATAATTCTGACCTCATGACCATTTTCATTTGTATTTGAGAAGACACATACCCCAAATACTTCATTATTGGTTTGATTATTTTTTTAGAACCATGTTCCTTCAACTTTCCTGTTCAGCATTCCAATGTTTTCAATGCAAAGATCAACACCATTCAGACAGTGAGACGCAAAATGCAGCATATTCTGAAATATCAGAAATCAAGGACAAGATTTTAGAGGATATACCGTCAACCCTCAGTGTAGACTGCTGCAATTAGAAACTTGGTACTTCTAATAATTTCATAGCTCCCTAGTACATGTCAGGATGTCTATAAAAGAATCTTGTATATTATATCCATCAAATTAACTTTTCCAGAAGTCATGATATATACTTTACCTAAGATGAAAAAACTATGTATATGTGCTTTCCTTTTTTTGAAGTTTCCCTGTTAACTGCCTTAGAGATAACACATCTCAAATGATTGACCTTTCTAGAATAGAACTGAGTACGCCTTCAATAATCAAGGGCAGAACCAAGGGGACCAGGCACCCGCACCCCCCCCCCCCCCACAAAAAAAAAACCCCAAAACACACCCATGGGGATTTCTTTTATAGTTTAATAGGTGGCACCCTTCAAATAAGATCAACCACAGTTATATCGTAATTAAACCAGGCCCCCTGCCCTAAAATTTTGCTTCAAATAAAAGCTGGCATCTAAATAATTACCTAATTAGTCTCTTAACTAGTTGAGTTATTTATAATTTTATCTTCTCTAAAATCTTGGAAACTTATCTAATCCATAGAGAGAGAGAGAGGGAGAATTTTCTTACTAGTTAATCCAATACCAAATCAAAAACCCACTTCAGCCTATCGTCCCATGTCTCCCTCTAAATGTCTCTAGTCTCCATGCCTTGTTCTCTCATAGAGTACGACCATTCTTTTAATAAGTACACCGCTCTTACTTAATCTCAAGCAAGTTAAAAATATGAGTTCTAAGTAAATTAGTAGTCCCTTTATTAAAACTAGTGAAGTAACGCTAGTCGGTTCAAAGCTATACATCAAATGCTCCTTTCTCAGAACCATATGCATCAAATAATAAAATCACAAACCTGGATGCTCCTCTCTCATGGTTTCATTGTCCTCTCATTCAAAATTATTTTTTTTAAAAAAAGGGCAAATCCTCCTCCACCTCTTTTATAGACAAAGAAAAGGAAGCAGCACCATCTATAGTTTACATAATAGGCTAAGATACAAACCAAACTTCAAATATTGTCTCTTCTTAATTTTTTGCTTCCTTTGTTAGAATTCAAAATCAAAGGGAGCTCCTCAAATCATCCTCTTCCTCTCGCCCACATAATGCTATGATACACTCCATTTTCAATCACATGTAAAATGTAATAAAGATAGAAATTTTATTTTATAAATCAAATACATCTTTAAATAAATTATGAGACTTAATGGTTTCATTGATTGTCAATGTTTTAATAATCCTGCTTCATTGAGATTATTCATGATGTCGTTAAACTTTTTGACAAACAGGTTGATTACTGGGTTTTTGATTTGATATATCAATATTTTTGCACCCCCCCCCCCTAAAAATTCTGGTTCCACCCCTGTTTATAATATCTGTCAATTGTCCTTGATTTTTTGCATCACCTTAACATAAATGGCAAGAAACCTGTATTGCCTTCATTCTAATGATAAGGTACAAAGAATATAAATATTTAAATCCATAATGTATACACAGGATATTTGCAAATAACAGAAAATAGACAGGTCATACTCCAACAGTTCAATTACATGTGCTGCTGACATTGTAATTCTAATGAGTGCCGTGAATACTTGGCATTATACAACTTTCTTATTATAACAAAAAAAGGAATATGATCTAGGAATATATACCTAACCTGGGGGTGGCTTGGCCAACCAATACATAAGAGTGGAAATGGAAACACATATTGAGAGTAAAAAGAGTAAAAGGGGCCAGAGAACATCTAGATTAAAGCTAGAGAATCTAAAAGGGAAACAGAACCATCACAAGGGCCAGTCCTTACTTGATATAAAACTAAAACTAATGACAGATTTGATGTGGATTTAGATTATTGAAATATTAAAAATATAATTCAAAAAGTGTATGGAATGGTCAAAGTGACTCTGGTCCGCCAATTTGGCCCTGCACTACTCAGTGGCATTTATTGGAAGAGGTTCCGGTTCCAAGATTCATTAATGGAAGCAATATAAATCGTATTACTGATCCAGCTGGCCCTCCTTGATTAAAAACAAAAAGGCTAAGGAACTTCAGGCTAAAGATTAAATTGAGCATAGTAATGCATATTAACCTGCTCAAAAATTAATGTGCTTATACCTTTAAACCTGCCAAGATCTTGCAGTGCTCTTGCTTTAAGGTATATTGCTTCAACAAGCAGACTAACAGCATGTTTCGACATCAGTGGCACATCCCAGTGTGAACGAAACTTGCGACGTTCTGTTCTTTTAGAAATGGATATTTTCATCTTAGGGGCTATTGCAGCTATGTCTATTCCATCAAATACACGAAGTGCAGCTTCTGTATTTCCTCTCTGATATTCTAATCTTCCAAGCAATGCTCTAGCTTCCTGCAAAATATCAAGTTAGATGAGTTTCACTAACAGGGACAGTGCAGAAGCCATGCACCTAAATGATGTGCATGGTGAAATCCTATTGATCACAGTCATCTGCATGGCCGTGGTGTCTGTATTTCACAACTCCATATGGTTCTGAAAAGGATATCTATCTAGAATCTGTTGTTTCATTGCTCAACATTTAAATGCTTATACAAACAAGTGATCTATGTATGCAAGCTTCAGTAAAAGCACGAGGTCCTATCTCTAAAAGATGGGCAGTTAAAACCATAGTGTTTAGATAACAACATCAATCCCAAAAAAAAGGACCAATCAAAAGAAGAAGGGTAAATCTCAGTGAACTTATTTGCTCATGTTTAATTTCGAGAGAGCTAATTTAGCAGAAATCCATCCTAGCCAATATATCAGAACAGATGAAACATGCAGCAGCACCCCTGCTCACTCCTTTTCCAACAGGAAACAAATTCTAAGATTTCATACAGATATGCACAATAATGAATATCGATGTCAATACAAATTTATGGAAGCATCACTGGAGGACATGACCTTAGAATTAAAAGACACAAAATTCTATCATACAAAAAAAAATAATGTATTAATTATAGTATTCTCAAATAATGATTCTACAAATTCAACTACAAGTAGAACATTTTTGTAAAAGCACCACAGAAAGGATATGTTTCTTTTCAGTAACTGAAATATAGATCCTAAAAAGTATTTTATGCGCTTAAGGCCAAAGAGGATAGCAAAATAGGAAATAAGGACAGGAATAGAGGCTCTGCTAGGATTTGTGTAAACAGAGCTGACTAATAATCAAATTGTGCATCTTTTACTACAGTTCTGTAACTAAAGATGAATGACGAAAAAAACTAATCCATGCTAGATATAACTGTCTAGAAATGAAAAGCCATAGTTTGCTGAGTACTCAACAAAACACTATATATAGAGACTCCTGAATGTTATGAGAGTCTTGCTTCTTAAGACAGTTAGCTATGTGGATTCAACAGAAACCATATAATGTATAATAAAACTACTAAAGGTAACAGCAAAGCCATTGTTTCTGCACCATAAGTTGTCAGCATAAATTGCCCGTTCCCCATGAAGTTCCATAACAGCAAAGGTTAAAAAAGAAAACCACAAGGAAAGACCAACCTCATAATTCAGACGTACACCCTCACGGAGAGAAGATTCAGCTTCTTCAATGTTGCTAGTGTCAAGCCTCTGCTCACCCTCACCATTTTGAGAAGAATACCCACTGGCTGAGCGATCCTTGGTAGTGACAGACTCAGACGACTGAATCATTTCATCCACTTTCAGTTGTTCCCCAGAACACAAGCACTTCATTTTGTTGTGTGGAATTAATCTACTGGAGATTGCCTGTCCCTTCTTCCATTTCCTACCATGCATGCTGCTTAGTCATAAACAACACTCATTTCACCATTATACCCCAGCTGTCTGATATCAGAAATACCTCTGTAACATGAGAAAAGAACAGCTAACATAACAATCAGAGAATTCAATAGGGAACCAAAGGTTGAATATACTGAAGTTAACGAGAAAACAATTGTTGAAAAATTAAAAGCTTTAGATATCGCATCCTAAGGAGCAAGGACTAACAAGGAAGTTGCCAAGTTTCAGTGTTGGACACCAAAACAACTAAAAGAGAACACCGAATTCTTGTTCCTGCAGAAATTACCCTTCCACAAAATATATCACCCCGCTCTTCGAGGAAAGAAAAGGAAAAGAAAGAAAATAATTTTTTCCAAGCCCAATAAAGTTATCCCAAGATGAGAAGAATAAAATCATTGAATTCTGAACTCATACAAATCATAAGCAGTACAGAGATGCATGGACCAACAACAAATTACCAAATCTGTTCCCTTCAAAACCTGCCCCATCACCTCAACAGATCCCACACAAAACCCTACGAATTTTACTCCTCCATGCACCAAAAAGCACAAAAATAATAATCAGATTTGCAAACATGTCCTGACCCACATAATTTAGAAGGTGAGGGGGCGTGTGGAAAGAAAGAAAGAAGAACGAGGAGAAAATCAACGCAGCAGTGAACAATTAACCCTTGCTCCTCCAAAAATCAACTACCAGAAGAAACCTCCAAATGAAAGAAACTGGAACGAGGACCAATAATGCTAAACTTGCACTAGAAAATTCTCCATGGAATAAATTTCAAAACAGATGATAGCGTTGCTTCCCCAAACTCCACAAAAAACAAAGAGAAAGAAAAAGAATCCAAACGCCTGACCCTTAAAACCCACCAATTTCAACCCTAAAACCCAGAATCCTGGAACCCCAGAAACACTTCATAACCACAAACACGTTCCAGAACCCAGAAACTCCATCCCCTGCAAACTCTAACCCTAGAAAGGCAAAGAAACTTCACCTCAATCTGCCGCACCGCAGACGAAATTCGGCCCAGATGGGAGATCTCCTCCACCTTCCCAACCTGCCGGAGTTAACGCCGATTCCAAAAACCTACGAATTAAAGAGAGAGCCGACACAACGAGACATTAAAAAGGACGTTTCTTTACCACACGACGCTGTTGCAGGCCACCAACCCAGTTCTTCAATTCCTCCATCCGGCCCAACTTTACCACCAAGAAAATTCGACCTCCAAAAATCTTGCCAAGAAATCGCGATTTCTTACAAAAGATATACCAAACAGAACTCAGAAGAAAACGCTACTCTTTTTTGTTAAATAATCCGCCGAGCATCAGATTTGGAGAAAAAGGGGTGGTAGGAACGAGAAGGAGAAAGAAACAATCAAATACGAAGGAAAGAGTCAAGAAAAGAATAAGGGGGAAGAAAGGAGTTAGATAAATTTGGTCAGAGAAGGAGGATATGGGACGGAGAGAACTTTAGAATCGGAGAAAAAGAAAGAAATAAAAACTTCTAGTGGGCCCCGTTTCCAAAGTCTGAGTGCGGCTAGGCTGCCGCCACGTGGCATTCCTGTCCCACATGCCCCCCGCGTGCGACGGCTTTGGGGAAACGCGTTTCTCACGAGAATAACTTGTGTTCCCTCTCCCTTGTGGAATCGCTCCGTTTTTTTCGTTTCCCGGGCTGTGACGTACTGCTCCGGGGAGTGGCTTCTCTCTGCCTTTGCTTTGCAAAAGAAAGTTCGAAAAGCGCTTCCTTCAACTTTTGCTTGCAAGTTTTACAGCTCACTGCCGGCCGCGCTTTTCCGTTGAGCTGCTCTACCTCTCCGTTCAGAAACGGTTCAACTAATAATTTCTTCTCCTTCCGACGGGGACTGGATATTTTATTTTTCTTTTTTTTGTCTGCAACATGCTGACAGAATTATATATACATACATACATACATACATACATACATATATATTTATATGTGTGTGTGTATATATACATATATATATATATATGTATATATATATATATATATATATATATATGTGTATATATATATATATATGTATATATATATATATATGTGTGTATATATATATATATATATATATATATATATATATATATATATATGTATGTATATATATATATATATATATATATATATATATATATATATATGTATGTATATACATATATATATACATATATATATATATATATATGTATATATATATATATATGTATGTATATATATATATATGTATATATATATATATATGTATGTATATATATATGTATGTATATATATATCTATGTATATATATATATATGTATATATATATATATATATGTATATATATATATATGTATATATATATATATGTATATATATATATATATATATGTATGTATGTATGTATATATATATATATGTATGTATGTATGTATGTATGTATGTATGAGAAAAATAAAGATAGGTATTAAACATTTCAACAAAATTTTACGTTTCGACAAGACAAAATGTATTCCGGCCATTCCATCCTATTTCTTTAAAAAATAAAACTAAGATGGAGCCAGAACTCCGAAACCTATCATGCATGAAGAGAAGTAGAAAGAAAAATAAAAAAATAAAAAAAAGAATTCAAAAATAAAAAAAGAAAAAGAAAAAGAAATACAAGATAAAAAAAGAAAGAAAATTAAAAAAAAAGAAAGGAATAAAGCACAAAAAGAAGAAAAAGAAAAAACAAAAGAAGGAAAGAGAAATAGAAATATTTATCGGGATATATGATCGAGACTGCCGCTAAGATGGAAAAAACAGGGGAGCACACTATTCCATGGAGAAACCAGAATATCTCTATCCCACAGGATTTAAAACCTTACATTTTAATGCATTATTTACCATTATAATATCTATTATAATGCATTTAATAGATATTGTTTTCACTTGTACCTCTTCTAAAAAATAAAAAGAAAGAAAAGGAAAGAAAGGAATAAAATACAGAAAGAAGAAAAAAAAAGGACAAAAGAAGGAAAGAGAGATAGGAATATTTATCGGGATACATGATTGAGACTGCCGTTAAGATGGGGTAAGACAGAGGAGCACATTGTTCCATGGAGAAAGCAGAATATATCCATCCTACAGAATTTAAAATATTACATTTTAATGCATCATTTACCATTATAATATCTATTATAATGCATTTAATAGATATTATTTTCACTTGTACCTCTTCTCAAAAATAAAAAGAAAGAAAAAGAAAAAAAAGAATAAAGTACAGAAAGAAGAAAAAGAAAGAACAAAAGAAGGAAAGAAAGATAGGAAAATTTATCGGGATACATGATCGAGACTGCCGTTAGGATGGGGTAAGACAGGAGAGCACACTGTTCTATGGAGAAAACAGAATACCTCCATCCCACAGAATTTAAAACCTTACATTTTAATGCATCATTTACCATTATAATATATATTATAATACATTTAATAGATATTGTTTTCACTTGTACCTCTTCTCAAAATAAAATACTATTTTTTGATCAAATTCCTCTTCAAAATTGATTGTATGATAGCAAATATATATTTTATCCAAAAATGAATGAAAAGATGACACCATAACTTTTCCATTATTGTCCTTTATTTTTGACCAAATCATTTCTAGAATATTTATTGCAATAATGATTATTCTAGACTTCTAGTATAAATTTTGGAATACCAGTTTAAAGCAAATAATGATCATTACAATTGTTACAGAATACGATCAATAAAGGTTTCAATATTGGTATGTTATAATGGTACAATACATCATTTAGAACTTTGATATAAGTAGGATGGGTGCTTTTAAATTATTGTAAAGAGTTAGATTCGATGCTAACTCAATCATTTGACGGTCTAATACAACTAGGGTCTTTCCAAGAGGCATGTGTCATGCAACCTTTATTACTTGGCTCAACCATATCATACATAGTCTTTGCTATACTCATCTCAATATGAATTTAAATGCCATCCAACCTTCATTACCATAGTGGTAGTATTGTTATTGTAGCCTCTGTAATAGCTTTAGTATGTTTTATTTCTGCTTACCAATGTATCAACTCTAATTAACCACCTAATGTATGAATATTCTATTTTTGTTATTTTAATTAAGTAATATATGGGATTTTTATACAAAGTTTAGATACCTCTAATTCCATTCCAAACTAAACGAGAGCCAAATCCACCTCCATGACTTAATACAACTGTCAAGAAACTTTAACAACAAGGTAGTTGGCACCTTTATATGGTCCTTATATTATTACAAGTAAAATAGATAGATGGTAAAAGAATATAATTATAAACTAGTCTTAAATAAAACCAACATCTGATGGTGTATTTTGACTTAGGTTGGCATACATATTTTAAAAAATTAATGGAAGAGGAATAATCAAGAATACAAAGATAATATTGTTTTTAAGAGGGTTGTGATATGGCGAATTATTGATACTTTTCAACAAAAAAGTTTAGAGTTATAACATCACTTAGGCAACATTAACTCGGTGGCCTATCTCTAGCTAATTTTGTTTGTTATGTTTTATGCATCTTTAGTTTACTTTGTTGTTGTTATATGAAACATCTACGTAGTAAAATACAGTTTGGAGAAATCCATCTCATCGTCATTAAATTTCTCCCTCTCCTACTTCATTAAGAAAATTAGATATGTTTCTCTCTCATAAATAGGGTTAGCCCTTTCATTGTTCCAATTTAACTTTTATAGAAGGAAATGATGAAAACATAATGCAATATGAAATATCTACAAAATATCTTAAATGACAAGGACCAATTAGGGTTTGCTTGGGCATACTATAAAATGATAATATTACCTTAATTTTGCTACTTTCTTTTGTAATTATGAATTTTTATTTTTAGACTACTGGGACTTTTAATGCAGTCAAATCCGGAAAAATCACTCAGTTTCAGAATCAGAAATTTCTACTTTGGATAGAATTTTCTAATTTCTTTATTTATTCTTCTTATCACTTTGTATCCTTTCTTTTCTCCTTCTAACACTTACTTGAAAATGATTGAGCTCTCAAAAATTTTTGAACTTTTGTGTTTCAAAAAGAAAGGCAGAAAGGGCAAGATAAAGATTTTGAGTTTTTTTTTTTCCCTTAAGGATAAATATTTGTTGTAGGCCAGTTGACACACAAGGATAGCAGATCAAAACGTCTCTAACATGATTTACACCATTGTTGGACCTTAGGCAATTACGAGCAATAGAATCGCCTCTATATGGAATTATGGATGCAGAGTTTACTCATCTAACTTTTGCATCAAGGCCTTTGGTTGTGGGTCTTTGGATTGTCCATGAAGACAGATGCATATCCAGCATAACTAGCACTTATGTTGGCACTTAAGTTTAGCTTAGCAAGCAGAACTTTGTGTTAAAGAAAGCAATCTAAGGCCGACTCACATTGTTATCTTCCTTGTTAGTCTCATGGTTATCTTCCATGTTTGTCCTCTTATCTTATTTAACTTGATATGATGCCTTTTCCAGATGATCTATCTGACCTTAAATAGATTAATATACCATCTTTTGTAACTGACTATAATTCATATATTGTAAAAAGCTTGTATCATTATCTATTATGCATTTGTTCACCTTTGTAAATAGAGGACTACTCAAGGGTACATATAAAGATCATATTGTTCATTTTTCCATCAATATTTTTTTAGTTTAAGATTGTCACTAATTTAATGCCTACACAACTCCAAAAGCAAGTCGTGAAACCCTCAACATCACGTAATAGGCATGGCATAGATTAATGAAATTATCATACTATGCGATAAGAAGTTACTACTACTTTTCTAGTTGGAAACATGAGAATCTCATGCTTGTACCAATCATGATGAACTGATGATCTCCCCATCCATTACCTTGAAAGTAATTCTAGTTTATTACTCAAATTTTCATCCCAGTTCGATACATCATCACCTTTTTGAATCCAATCTGTAGTCAGTGCTAGAAAGATCTTTTTCTAAAATATTCTCATTTCCTTCTGATGCCTCGCACTCGTATCACTTTAAATTTATATGCTCTTCCAAGAGCCTCTTCATTTTAAGCCTCCTTGCTCTCCTTGTCACTCAAAACACCTTCCATACATGAGAGACCATGCAAGGCACCCAATCACTTATCATCTTTAAATGTCTAATTATTGGCAGTCCTCTATAACTACATCTCGTTACCACGGACCAAGGGGACTTGAATTTGCTAAGAAACCCTTACAAACAAATCCTCTTTTTTCACTCATTTCCACTCCCATCACCATCTATGAGTTGTCACTTCGTGGTATCTATTGTTAGAAGTCCATTATTTGTCCTACTTATACTAGGATTCTATTCCAATCTAGTTGGAATTGTGTATCTTTTAGTGCTAGTCCACTTTTGTTAGGTTGAGTCTTAGAATTAATATATTTGAGTTTGTTTTTTAGCTGGAGAGAAATAGTGATGTTTTTGTCATGTAATAGGAGAGATATTATGGTTTTATAATTGGGGAGGAGAAAGCCATGTGAAGAGTTGAGGAGAGAATAATTTTTGTATGTGGAGCCTCTCTAGTGAGGCATCTTTGTGAGAGAGGGCCAAACACATTGTTTTGGCTTTTATTTTCTTTTGAATAGAATTATGTTTCCTTCCAATTTTTTTTTCTTCCACTACAAATATTGTTTTTAATGTTTGGTGTTTGTTCTGAATTTTGAGTTGGCGCGGTCAATCTACTTCAGCTGGCATGCAATTCTACACCTATTTCAACTACTTAACTTTCTTTTCATCAGGGTAGAACAAGAGTGAGCTAACAAGACAACTTTAGGTAAGCTCCATAAGTTTACCCGCATCAAGTCCATGTACTTCCGGCTTTTAGGACCTTTAGATCTCCTTACTTTTATCCAATCCATTTGTCTCACCATAAGCTTCTTATCTAACCTTCTATCATATAAGATACGGTGTAGGTGAACTCTGTACTATTTGTGAGTCATAAAAGAACAGAATGAAGAGGTGAAGAAAATAAGGAGAAGATGAAGATCATAAATCCATAATAAAGCCAAAGATCAAACGAAAGGCTTGAGAAATTATTGAACTTAGTATAAATATTCATAATGCTGGACACTGTTCTACTCCTCACATTATTATAAAGAAGACACTCAATATCTTAAATTAAACCTATAACTACAACTAACCATATCAAATAATTTAAATCTTAGCCGTCGATCCTAAACTTCATCCATGAGCTTTAGAAACCAACTTTGACCCAAAAAATACCAAAATTATGCTTGGGATTCACATTTCTGCTCAGAGCAACAGGTCAAAGTACCTTGGTAATGGTCTATCTAATATTAATCATGTGTAGCTAAGATTTGAACATCTGATTGAGAAAACTGACCTTTTGGTGGCATAGGTGGAAAATTTTGAATGCGAACAATTTTGATAACTCTTCAGAAGAAATTTTCTTATTTTCTCTTGACTTTTGAACATCTGATTGAGAAAACTGACCTTTTGCTGTCCTTTCTCGGGTCTGTTGAGTCTCTAGTAACAGCCTTTTTTTTCTTAACAACAAATGCTACTCCAAAGTCTCAAAGGCTATTCATTGCTTATCACCTCGTAGTACTATTATATTAGATACATGAATTGATCAACCTAATACTCTGTACAATCCTTTTTCAAGCTTAATACTTCACTCCTATTGCTGTTTGAATCAATCAGTGATGACAATCTCAGGATTTGTGGTGTTGCCTTTTCCAATTGGAGGCATGTAATTCAGCACAATAGAAGGATAGAGTAGCATGCTCCCCTCATTCCACGAGTCAATTCGCTCAATATTAACTTTGTGACAAGATAATAGCGCTTGCAGCTACAGGATATTACAGGGAAAAAATGAACAAGAGTACATCTTGCTGGTGATATATTAGCCAATTAGGTTCAACTTGCCCAGCTCAGGGGAGCTTAGGACTAGCTAATGTAGGGTTGGAAGGTCTAGGGAGTTAAATGGCCGACCAAAGTTAGCTTTTATGCTACATTAATCCATTGGTTATTGTGGGCTGCATGATAGAGTGCAGCCCTTCCCAACAATGGGCTTTAGGGTTAGGCACAACCTAGGCACACGGACTCTAGGGGCTTGTTTGAGATCATATAAAATTTTGTTCAGTCGAAAATAGGGTTCGGATTGGAAATCTGATGGGGCTTTAAGAGATAGGGACTCCAGTAGCAAGAAAGACTCACTCAAATGAATTGGTGGCTGCATTCTGTAAAGCGCATACTCGCCGATGGAGTTGCACTAATCAAACAATAGCAAGCCTCAATGAAACTCTCTCCGACTAACACGGCCGACTGCATGAAGTGAAATGCACAAACTGATCAACAAACAGTATGTGCTGTCAGCAGGTACCCAAATTCATGAACTTCATAAACGCAAGTAAGACTGAATCCATCTAGGGTACCCCAAGGAAGATGGTTTGGAGAACAGAAATTAGATACAAGACAAAAGATATTAAGAGATTTCTTACAAAAAAGAATCATATATTCAAGCAAAACTGAATCCATCTAGGCTACCAAAGGGAGATGGTTTGGAGAACAGAAGCTGCATCCAACACAGATATAAAAGGTTACTAAATGAAGGAACCAAGAGCGCCAGATGTTCAAAGAAAGAAATAGACTTATGGATTGGCCGGCTGCAAGAATGGAAGGAGTCAGAACGCAGAAAGTTTCTGATTGGTGATGCAAGATCTACCTTATATCCTCTACTTCCAGTGATGAAATAGAACGGACGATCTTTCGAGGTTTTGAAATATCTTCGAATTACTTAGAACATGTAGAGAAGATGATAATTGTATTGATGCCAACTCGCCACAGCTTCATAGGTCGATGGCATACGAAACGATGGGTGAGAACAATGGACAAATGGGCTTAGAGGTTGGACAAGCAAAGAACTTTTGAAACCATCAAACAAAAGAAGACTTTGGAATTCATGTGAAAAACCTCATGCGACCCCATGAAGTGAAACAGGAGCCCCTAACAAACTAAAAACTTGTATCCGAACAAAATTAAATCACTCTTCCATTTCTTGCTCGGTGTCAGGCAGTGTTTTAATAAAAAGTCGCGCTCATACTTTTCTTTCCATGCACTTGAGGTCTTGGAATGCAAACGGACGGTATCCCGCGAGCATAGTCTTGAATGGACAGTCTTTCAGAAGGTAATAAAAAACCAAATGAACTACAGAAGACATCCCTTGATGACCCAAGATTTGCCAGTGGTGAACAAGCATGTTTCTACCACAGAATCATCAAACAGTAAAAAGTACAAGCGAGTAATCTCATCGAGTGAAACAAAGAGCACCTCAAACACCGGCAGAAACAAGTACCTACAGTAGAAACAAAGACAACAACTCAAAACTCCGGCAGAAACAAGGCATTCACCAAGGTACGGAGCATTGTTATATGGAAAGATGGAATCCAAGAAGAGATATTTCAGGGGCAGAATACAAGGGCAAATGGGTCACTTTATTTCCCAATGAGCTTTTCAGGTCCATCAGCAGCAGTATAGACAAAATACAAGATCAGATGCAGCAATGTATACCTCCTACCCAACAAAAGAGCCTAATACATAACTGGTTCTATCAAGGAAAACTATAAAAAGATTGACCCTACTTTTTTTCCCCTCTGCATGATCTGTTAGAGTTGCAGTGAGTTTGAACCTGTGGGTTTTTCTTCTCTAGATGTAGCTCATCAGCTCTATATGGGTTACAGACCATTAGATTGCAAAGTTCCTTTGGGACTACTGGTTTTTTTACAACATAAAAGAAAGGGTAGTGATAGCCACCACCACCACTGCTGCAGCCCAGCCCTCCCTTGAAAGCCCTGGGCAGAGATCAATGAAGAAGCTGCAGGAAAAGAAGCAGCACCAAGGTGGAGATCCGCAGCCTAAGAGTCCAGTTCCACCCATTCATACCGGCCAGGAAGTGGGTGGTCATTCACTGGATCAAAGTTGTACCTGCAAGAAGGATTAAAACAACCAAAACAAATATTGTGAATCGCCGATATAACTGAGATTGTGCATATCATCATCTATCTTCCAACATTGCTATCTCTGATCAAGTTATGCCCAACAACTACTTAAGGCCTATAGGACATGCTGATGCTTATACAAGTGAGCTTTAGCCTAAAAGCTCATTCATCAACCTGTCCTTTTGATTCAGATTATGCACTTGTTGCACAGGATAGCCATGAGCTTAGCAAACAATAATATCGCAAAAGTAGAGAACCAAGGAATGTATACTTCTCCATAAATATTTGTTGTTGGAGTAGCTCAGCCCCAGCAAAAAATTCTTCCATCTCATGGGCCGTTGGGATGTTCCTGCGCA